>NW_026906236.1:0-181118 GCF_033807715.1 Cololabis saira
AGTTTGAATGACGTTTCTACGTGCAAGTATGAGAAAGATAGGTGACTCAGAAAAAAGGTGATTTTTTTTTTTTTAACCTCATCCCACACACAGTGTGAAATGCTGCCCCATACAAATACATGGTCCCCATTAGTTTGGAAATTTGGAAATGTTTTTGCACTTCGTGCAAAAACTATTCGTGCCATCGTTCTGAAAATCCACAGGAATGTAGTTAAATTCAGGGCCTACAACTTTCTAAATCGGTTCATAATTTTTCGAGTAACGGTGTGCGAGTGGTGAGGCCCCAAAGTTGACGCAATGCGTTCCGGATGGGGCAAAAAGTGCACGTTTGTGCACGTTGCGCAAAAATGTGCACGCCAATCGCTAATAAAAGTCATACCAATCGATTCCCGATTAAGGCGCACGTTTCTACGTTTTTACTTTTCGCGTTTTCTCAAAGCTGTGGGACTAGTTACGCGCCGAAGTTTATACGGAAGAATATGGAATAATAAATAAACTAGACCAAAATTCCCGGGAAATTTTGAAGTGCCACGGACTACTGCCGGATGATCGCGGGATGCACCCATGAAGGTCAAGGACTCGATACTTAGTCATTTGACACCACCCATGACTCTCGATGTCAAACCATTCAAAAGATATTGGACTATAACGTATCGGCCAATCAGAAGAAGGGGCGTGGCTAATTTGCACCAATGAGGGTCAGGGACTCGATACTTGTTCATTTGACACCACCCATGTCTCTGTATGTCAAACCATTCAAAAGATATTGGACTTTAACGTATCAGCCAATCAGAAGAAGGGGCGTGGCTAATTTGCACCAATGAGGGTCAGGGACTCGATACTTGGTCATTTGACACCACCCATGTCTCTGTATGTCAAACCATTCAAAAGATATTGGACTATAACGTATCGGCCAATCAGAAGAAGGGGCGTGGCTAATTTGCACCAATGAGGGTCAGGGACTCCATACTTAGTCATTTGACACCACCCATGTCTCTGTATGTCAAACCATTCAAAAGATATTGGACTTTAACGTATCAGCCAATCAGAAGAAGGGGCGGGGCTAATTTGCACCAATGAGGGTCAGGGACTCGATACTTAGTCATTTGACACCACCCATGTCTCTGTATGTCAAACCATTCAAAAGATATTGGACTTTAACGTATCAGCCAATCAGAAGAAGGGGCGTGGCTAATTTGCACCAATGAGGGTCAGGGACTCGATACTTAGTCATTTGACACCACCCATGTCTCTGTATGTCAAACCATTCAAAAGATATTGGACTATAACGTATCGGCCAATCAGAAGAAGGGGCGTGGCTAATTTGCACCAATGAGGGTCAGGGACTCGATACTTAGTCATTTGACACCACCCATGTCTCTGTATGTCAAACCATTCAAAAGATATTGGACTTTAACGTATCAGCCAATCAGAAGAAGGGGCGGGGCTAATTTGCACCAATGAGGGTCAGGGGCTCGATACTTAGTCATTTGATACCACCCGTGAGTCTCTATGTCAAACCATTCAAAAGATATTGGACTATAACGTATCGGCCAATCAGAAGAAGGGGCGGGGCTAATATGTATATATAATATACAAATGTAAATATTTATATGTATAATAATAATAATATACATATATATCCCATGAACCTGTCCCCAGCAGGACTGGGGATCATGTAAGGTCAAAAGGTCAGGGTTCAGATTCCTCCATTATCCAAGGTAAAGTATTATGAAGTCTGCATTGAGTGGGTCATGTGACTAGTTCTGGGTCACATGACCCGGAAGTATGGTAGTGTATATTGTATTGGAATGACTCAGCTAGTTCTTCGGATTTGACAAGCCTCAAATAACTTCACCTTGTAATCAAACTGTAGCTCCTAGCAGAAAAACAAAGACATCGTGAGAGAGACAGAACCCGGAAGATTCTGACAATCTTAATTTTATTCAGATATTCCTTAAAATGTGTTAGTAACGGCAATTCGAAAACAAAAATGAGATTTTTTTGAAGAAAACGTTATTTATTATGGGAGTCAATGGAGAGAAATACAGGATTTGGCATGGCTGTTAGTCTCCCCGTTCAAATTTTGTGCACACCACGCCTGTCAAAGTCACATTTTATGAATCACAAAACCTATGTCTATATTCTGACCAAAAATGATCTGTCTACCTTTTACGGTTTGGCCGTGAGGTCGAGTTACAAATAAAAATTATGATCATTTTTTTAAAGTCTCTCGCACTCTGATCAATTAGAACCGCACTGAAGATTTGACAAAAAAGTGATTTCCAGTCCTCGCTTGAGCGCTCATATCTTGAAAAGTGTACATTTTAGGAAAAAACAGTCCGGGGTTTAGAGAGAGAAGAGAAGTTTTCCTCCGTTTTGAAGTTTGAATGACCTTTCTACGTGCAAGTATGAGAAAGATAGGTGACTCAGAAAAAAGGTGATTTTTTTTTTTTTAACCTCATCCCACACACAGTGTGAAATGCTGCCCCATACAAATACATGGTCCCCATTAGTTTGGAAATTTGGAAATGTTTTTGCACTTCGTACAAAAACTATTCGTGCCATCGTTCTGAAAATCCACAGGAATGTAGTTAAATTCAGGGCCTACAACTTTCTAAATCGGTTCATAATTTTTCGAGTAACGGTGTGCGAGTGGTGAGGCCCCAAAGTTGACGCAATGCGTTCCGGATGGGGCAAAAAGTGCACGTTTGTGCACGTTGCGCAAAAACGTGCACGCCAATCGCTAATAAAAGTCATACCAATCGATTCCCGATTAAGGCGCACGTTTCTACGTTTTTACTTTTTGAGTTTTCTCAAAGCTGCGCAACTAGTTACGCGCCGAAGTTTATACGGAAGAATATGGAATAATAATAAATAACTAGACAAAATTCCCGGGAAATTTTGAAGTGCCACGGACTACTGCCGGATGATCGCGGGATGCACCCATGAAGGTCAAGGACTCGATACTTGGTCATTTGACACCACCCATGACTCTCTATGTCAAACCATTCAAAAGATATTGGACTATAACGTATCGGCCAATCAGAAGAAGGGGCGGGGCTAATTTGCACCAATGAGGGTCAGGGACTCGATACTTAGTCATTTGAAACCACCCATGTGTCTGTATGTCAAACCATTCAAAAGATATTGGACTTTAACGTATCGGCCAATCAGAAGAAGGGGCGGGGCTAATTTGCACCAATGAGGGTCAGGGACTCGATACTTAGTCATTTGACACCACCCATGTCTCTGTATGTCAAACCATTCAAAAGATATTGGACTATAACGTATCGGCCAATCAGAAGAAGGGGCGGGGCTAATTTGCACCAATGAGGGTCAGGGACTCCATACTTAGTCATTTGACACCACCCATGTCTCTGTATGTCAAACCATTCAAAAGATATTGGACTTTAACGTATCAGCCAATCAGAAGAAGGGGCGGGGCTAATTTGCACCAATGAGGGTCAGGGACTCGATGCTTAGTCATTTGACACCACCCAAGACTCTCTATGTCAAACCATTCAAAAGATATTGGACTATAAGGTATCGGCCAATCAGAAGAAGGGGTGGGGCTAATTTGCACCAATGAGGGTCAGGGACTCGTTACTTAGTCATTTGACACCACCCATGTCTCTGTATGTCAAACCATTCAAAAGATATTGGACTATAACGTATCGGCCAATCAGAAGAAGGGGCGGGGCTAATTTGCACCAATGAGGGTCAGGGACTCGATACTTAGTCATTTGACACCACCCATGTCTCTCTATGTCAAACCATTCAAAAGATATTGGACTATAAGGTATCGGCCAATCAGAAGAAGGGGCGGGGCTAATTTGCACCAATGAGGGTCAGGGGCTCGATACTTAGTCATTTGACACCACCCGTGACTCTTTATGTCAAACCATTCAAAAGATATTGGACTATAACGTATCGGCCAATCAGAAGAAGGGGCGGGGCTAATTTGCACCAATGAGGGTCAGGGGCTCGATACTTAGTCATTTGACACCACCCGTGACTCTTTATGTCAAACCATTCAAAAGATATTGGACTATAACGTATCGGCCAATCAGAAGAAGGGGCGGGGCTAATATGTATATATAATATACAAATGTAAATATTTATATGTATAATAATAATAATATACATATATATCCCATGAACCTGTCCCCAGCAGGACTGGGGATCATGTAAGGTCAGGGTTCAGATTCCTCCATTATCCAAGGTAAAGTATTATGAAGTCTGCATTGAGTGGGTCATGTGACTAGTTCTGGGTCACATGACCCGGAAGTATGGTAGTGTATATTGTATTGGAATGACTCAGCTAGTTCTTCGGATTTGACAAGCCTCAAATAACTTCACCTTGTAATCAAACTGTAGCTCCTAGCAGAAAAACAAAGACATCGTGAGAGAGACAGAACCCGGAAGATTCTGACAATCTTAATTTTATTCAGATATTCCTTAAAATGTGTTAGTAACGGCAATTCGAAAACAAAAATGAGATTTTTTTGAAGAAAACGTTATTTATTATGGGAGTCAATGGAGAGAAAGACAGGATTTGGCATGGCTGTTAGTCTCCCCGTTCAAATTTTGTGCACACCACGCCTGTCAAAGTCACATTTTATGAATCACAAAACCTATGTCTATATTCTGACCAAAAATGATCTGTCTACCTTTTACGGTTTGGCCGTGAGGTCGAGTTACAAATAAAAATTATGATCATTTTTTTAAAGTCTCTCGCACTCTGATCAATTAGAACCGCACTGAAGATTTGACAAAAAAGTGATTTCCAGTCCTCGCTTGAGCGCTCATATCTTGAAAAGTGTACATTTTAGGAAAAAACAGTCCGGGGTTTAGAGAGAGAAGAGAAGTTTTCCTCCGTTTTGAAGTTTGAATGACCTTTCTACGTGCAAGTATGAGAAAGATAGGTGACTCAGAAAAAAGGTGATTTTTTTTTTTTAACCTCATCCCACACACAGTGTGAAATGCTGCCCCATACAAATACATGGTCCCCATTAGTTTGGAAATTTGGAAATGTTTTTGCACTTCGTGCAAAAACTATTCGTGCCATCGTTCTGAAAATCCACAGGAATGTAGTTAAATTCAGGGCCTACAACTTTCTAAATCGGTTCAGAATTTTTCGAGTAACGGTATGCGAGTGGTGAGGCCCCAAAGTTCACGCAATGCGTTCCGGATGGGGCAAAAAGCGCACGTTTGTGCACGTTGCGCAAAAACGTGCACGCCAATCGCTTATAAAAGTCATACCAATTGATTCCCGATTAAGGCGCACGTTTCTACGTTTTTACTTTTTGAGTTTTCTCAAAGCTGCGCAACTAGTTACGCGCCGAAGTTTATACGGAAGAATATGGAATAATAATAAATAAACTAGACCAAAATTCCCGGGAAATTTTGAAGTGCCACGGACTACTGCCGGATGATCGCGGGATGCACCCATGAAGGTCAAGGACTCGATACTTTGTCATTTGACACCACCCATGACTCTCTATGTCAAACCATTCAAAAGATATTGGACTATAACGTATCGGCCAATCAGAAGAAGGGGCGTGGCTAATTTGCACCAATGAGGGTCAGGGACTCGATACTTAGTCATTTGACACCACCCATGTCTCTGTATGTCAAACCATTCAAAAGATATTGGACTTTAACGTATCAGCCAATCAGAAGAAGGGGCGTGGCTAATTTGCACCAATGAGGGTCAGGGACTCGATACTTAGTCATTTGACACCACCCATGTCTCTGTATGTTAAACCATTCAAAAGATATTGGACTATAACGTATCGGCCAATCAGAAGAAGGGGCGTGGCTAATTTGCACCAATGAGGGTCAGGGACTCGATACTTAGTCATTTGACACCACCCATGTCTCTGTATGTCAAACCATTCAAAAGATATTGGACTTTAACGTATCAGCCAATCAGAAGAAGGGGCGGGGCTAATTTGCACCAATGAGGGTCAGGGACTCGATACTTAGTCATTTGACACCACCCATGTCTCTGTATGTCAAACCATTCAAAAGATATTGGACTTTAACGTATCAGCCAATCAGAAGAAGGGGCGTGGCTAATTTGCACCAATGAGGGTCAGGGACTCGATACTTAGTCATTTGACACCACCCATGTCTCTGTATGTCAAACCATTCAAAAGATATTGGACTATAACGTATCGGCCAATCAGAAGAAGGGGCGTGGCTAATTTGCACCAATGAGGGTCAGGGACTCGATACTTAGTCATTTGACACCACCCATGTCTCTGTATGTCAAACCATTCAAAAGATATTGGACTTTAACGTATCAGCCAATCAGAAGAAGGGGCGGGGCTAATTTGCACCAATGAGGGTCAGGGGCTCGATACTTAGTCATTTGATACCACCCGTGAGTCTCTATGTCAAACCATTCAAAAGATATTGGACTATAACGTATCGGCCAATCAGAAGAAGGGGCGGGGCTAATATGTATATATAATATACAAATGTAAATATTTATATGTATAATAATAATAATATACATATATATCCCATGAACCTGTCCCCAGCAGGACTGGGGATCATGTAAGGTCAAAAGGTCAGGGTTCAGATTCCTCCATTATCCAAGGTAAAGTATTATGAAGTCTGCATTGAGTGGGTCATGTGACTAGTTCTGGGTCACATGACCCGGAAGTATGGTAGTGTATATTGTATTGGAATGACTCAGCTAGTTCTTCGGATTTGACAAGCCTCAAATAACTTCACCTTGTAATCAAACTGTAGCTCCTAGCAGAAAAACAAAGACATCGTGAGAGAGACAGAACCCGGAAGATTCTGACAATCTTAATTTTATTCAGATATTCCTTAAAATGTGTTAGTAACGGCAATTCGAAAACAAAAATGAGATTTTTTTGAAGAAATTTTTTTTTAACATTGCAGTGAATGAAGAGAGAGACAGGAATTGGCATGGCTCTTAGTCTCCCCGTTTAAATTTTGTGCACACCACGCCTGTCAAAGTCACATTTTAAGAATACCAAAATGTATGTCTACATTCTGACCAAAAATTATCTGTCCAGCTTTTACGGTTCGGCCGTGAGGTCGAGTTACAAATAAAAATTATGGTCATTTTTTCAGGGTTCTGCTCACTCTGATCAATTAAAACCTCCACTCTAGATTTGAAAAAGGGGTTTTTTTAGTCCTCGCTTGAAGGCTCATATCTTGAAAAGTGTACATTTTAGGAAAAAACAGTCCGGGGTTTGGAGAGAGAAGAGAAGTTTTCCTCCGTTTTGAAGTTTGAATGACGTTTCTACGTCCAAGTATGAGAAAGATACGTGACTCGGAAAAAAGGTGAATTTTGTCTTTTTTTTCTCAACATTTTCCCATCCGCTTTGAATGGCGCCATTGAAATGCATGGGAAAACCGTTCCCCATTAGTTTGGAAATTTGGAAATGTTTTTGCACTTCGTGCAAAAACTATTCGTGCCATCGTTCTGAAAATCCAGAGGACTGTAGTTAAATTCAGGGCCTACAACTTTCTAAATCGGTTCAGAATTTTTCGAGTAACGGTATGCGAGTGGTGAGGCCCCAAAGTTCACGCAATGCGTTCCGGATGGGGCAAAAAGCGCACGTTTGTGCACGTTGCGCAAAAACGTGCACGCCAATCGCTTATAAAAGTCATACCAATTGATTCCCGATTAAGTCGCACGTTTCTACGTTTTTACTTTTTGAGTTTTCTCAAAGCTGTGCGACTAGTTACGCGCCAAAGTTTATACGGAAGAATATGGAATAAATAATAATAAATAATAAGCCTGAGCAATAGTATTAGTGCCTCGTGCTGCGCACGAGGCACTCCTCCTCCATTGAGCTTGCGCATCTCAATGGAGGAGGCGTGCCACGTGGCGCAGCCGTGGCACTAACTAGACCAAAATTCCCGGGAAATTTTGAAGTGCCACGGACTACTGCCGGATGATCGCGGGATGCACCCATGAAGGTCAAGGACTCGATACTTGGTCATTTGACACCACCCATGACTCTGTATGTCAAACCATTCAAAAGATATTGGACTATAACGTATCGGCCAATCAGAAGAAGGGGCGGGGCTAATTTGCACCAATGAGGGTCAGGGACTCGATACTTGGTCATTTGACACCACCCATGTCTCTGTATGTCAAACCATTCAAAAGATATTGGACTATAACGTATCGGCCAATCAGAAGAAGGGGCGTGGCTAATTTGCACCAATGAGGGTCAGGGACTCCATACTTAGTCATTTGACACCACCCATGTCTCTGTATGTCAAACCATTCAAAAGATATTGGACTTTAACGTATCAGCCAATCAGAAGAAGGGGCGGGGCTAATTTGCACCAATGAGGGTCAGGGACTCGATACTTAGTCATTTGACACCACCCATGTCTCTGTATGTCAAACCATTCAAAAGATATTGGACTATAACGTATCGGCCAATCAGAAGAAGGGGCGTGGCTAATTTGCACCAATGAGGGTCAGGGACTCGATACTTAGTCATTTGACACCACCCATGTCTCTGTATGTCAAACCATTCAAAAGATATTGGACTATAACGTATCAGCCAATCAGAAGAAGGGGCGGGGCTAATTTGCACCAATGAGGGTCAGGGACTCGATACTTAGTCATTTGATACCACCCGTGAGTCTCTTTGTCAAACCATTCAAAAGATATTGGACTATAACGTATCGGCCAATCAGAAGAAGGGGCGGGGCTAATTTGCACCAATGAGGGTCAGGAGCTTGATACTTAGTCATTTGATACCACCCGTGAGTCTCTATGTCAAACCATTCAAAAGATATTGGACTATAACGTATCGGCCAATCAGAAGAAGGGGCGGGGCTAATATGTATATATAATATACAAATGTAAATATTTATATGTATAATAATAATAATAATATACATATATATCCCATGAACCTGTCCCCAGCAGGACTGGGGATCATGTAAGGTCAAAAGGTCAGGGTTCAGATTCCTCCATTATCCAAGGTAAAGTATTATGAAGTCTGCATTGAGTGGGTCATGTGACTAGTTCTGGGTCACATGACCCGGAAGTATGGTAGTGTATATTGTATTGGAATGACTCAGCTAGTTCTTCGGATTTGACAAGCCTCAAATAACTTCACCTTGTAAACAAACTGTAGCTCCTAGCAGAAAAACAAAGACATTGTGAGAGAGACAGAACCCGGAAGATTCTGACAATCTTAATTTTATTCAGATATTCCTTAAAATGTGTTAGTAACGGCAATTCGAAAACAAAAATGAGATTTTTTTGAAGAAATTTTTATTTAACATTGCAGTGAATGGAGAGAGAGACAGGAATTGGCATGGCTCTTAGTCTCCCCGTTTAAATTTTGTGCACACCACGCCTGTCAAAGTCACATTTTAAGAATACCAAAATGTATGTCTACATTCTGACCAAAAATTATCTGTCCAGCTTTTACGGTTCGGCCGTGAGGTCGAGTTACAAATAAAAATTATGGTCATTTTTTCAGGGTTCTGCTCACTCTGATCAATTAAAACCTCCACTCTAGATTTGAAAAAGGGGGTTTTTTAGTCCTCGCTTGAAGGCTCATATCTTGAAAAGTGTACATTTTAGGAAAAAACAGTCCGGGGTTTGGAGAGAGAAGAGAAGTTTTCCTCCGTTTTGAAGTTTGAATGACGTTTCTACGTCCAAGTATGAGAAAGATACGTGACTCGGAAAAAAGGTGAATTTTGTCTTTTTTTTCTCAACATTTTCCCATCCGCTTATAATGGCGCCATTGAAATGCATGGGAAAATCTTCCCCATTAGTTTGGAAATTTGGAAATGTTTTTGCACTTCGTGCAAAAACTATTCTTGCCATCGTTCTGAAAATCCACAGGACTGTAGTTAAATTCAGGGCCTACAACTTTCTAAATCGGTTCAGAATTTTTCGAGTAACGGTGTGCGAGTGGTGAGGCCCCAAAGTTCACGCAATACGTTCCGGATGGGGCAAAAAGCGCACGTTTGTGCACGTTGCGCAAAAACGTGCACGCCAATCGCTAATAAAAGTCATACCAATCGATTCCCGATTAAGTCGCACGTTTCTACGTTTTTACTTTTCGCGTTTTCTCAAAGCTGTTGGACTAGTTACGCGCCGAAGTTTATACGGAAGAATATGGAATAATAAATAAATAACTAGACCAAAATTCCCTGGAAATTTTGAAGTGCCACGGACTACTGCCGGATGATCGCGGGATGCACCCATGAAGGTCAAGGACTCGATACTTGGTCATTTGACACCACCCATGACTCTCTATGTCAAACCATTCAAAAGATATTGGACTTTAACGTATCAGCCAATCAGAAGAAGGGGCGTGGCTAATTTGCACCAATGAGGGTCAGGGACTCGATACTTAGTCATTTGACACCACCCATGTCTCTGTATGTCAAACCATTCAAAAGATATTGGACTTTAACGTATCGGCCAATCAGAAGAAGGGGCGTGGCTAATTTGCACCAATGAGGGTCGGGGACTCGATACTTAGTCATTTGACACCACCCATGTCTCTGTATGTCAAACCATTCTAAAGATATTGGACTATAACGTATCGGCCAATCAGAAGAAGGGGCGTGGCTAATTTGCACCAATGAGGGTCAGGGACTCGATACTTAGTCATTTGACACCACCCATGTCTCTGTATGTCAAACCATTCAAAAGATATTGGACTATAACGTATCGGCCAATCAGAAGAAGGGGCGTGGCTAATTTGCACCAATGAGGGTCAGGGGCTCGATACTTAGTCATTTGACACCACCCATGTCTCTGTATGTCAAACCATTCAAAAGATATTGGACTTTAACGTATCAGCCAATCAGAAGAAGGGGCGTGGCTAATTTGCACCAATGAGGGTCAGGGACTCGATACTTAGTCATTTGACACCACCCATGTCTCTGTATGTCAAACCATTCAAAAGATATTGGACTATAACGTATCGGCCAATCAGAAGAAGGGGCGTGGCTAATTTGCACCAATGAGGGTCAGGGACTCGATACTTAGTCATTTGACACCACCCATGTCTCTGTATGTCAAACCATTCAAAAGATATTGGACTTTAACGTATCAGCCAATCAGAAGAAGGGGCGGGGCTAATTTGCACCAATGAGGGTCAGGGGCTCGATACTTAGTCATTTGATACCACCCGTGAGTCTCTATGTCAAACCATTCAAAAGATATTGGACTATAACGTATCGGCCAATCAGAAGAAGGGGCGGGGCTAATATGTATATATAATATACAAATGTAAATATTTATATGTATAATAATAATAATATACATATATATCCCATGAACCTGTCCCCAGCAGGACTGGGGATCATGTAAGGTCAAAAGGTCAGGGTTCAGATTCCTCCATTATCCAAGGTAAAGTATTATGAAGTCTGCATTGAGTGGGTCATGTGACTAGTTCTGGGTCACATGACCCGGAAGTATGGTAGTGTATATTGTATTGGAATGACTCAGCTAGTTCTTCGGATTTGACAAGCCTCAAATAACTTCACCTTGTAATCAAACTGTAGCTCCTAGCAGAAAAACAAAGACATCGTGAGAGAGACAGAACCCGGAAGATTCTGACAATCTTAATTTTATTCAGATATTCCTTAAAATGTGTTAGTAACGGCAATTCGAAAACAAAAATGAGATTTTTTTGAAGAAAACTTATTTTAACATTAGACTTAATGGAGACAGAGGCAGGATTTGGCGTGACTCTTGGCTCCCCCGTTCAAATTTTGTGCACACCACGCCTGTCAAAGTCACATTATTTGAATCTCAACATCTATGTCTACATTCTGACCAAAGATTATCTTTCTAGCTTTTACGGTTCGGCCGTGAGCTCAAGTTACAAATAAAAATTATGGTCATTTTTTCAAAGTCTCTCGCACTCTGATCAATTAGAACCGCACTGAAGATTTGACAAAAAAGTGATTTCCAGTCCTCGCTTGAGGGCTCATATCTTGAAAAGTGTACATTTTAGGAAAAAACAGTCTGGGGTTTAGAGAGAGAAGAGAAGTTTTCCTCCGTTTTGAAGTTTGAATGACGTTTCTACGTGCAAGTATGGGAAAGATAGGTGACTCAGAAAAAAGGTGATTTTTTTTTTTTTTAACCTTCACCGGACATTTTACACCCACAGTGTGAAATGCTGCCCCATACAAATACATGGGAAAATCTTCCCCATTAGTTTGGAAATTTGGAAATGTTTTTGCACTTCATGCAAAAACTATTCGTGCCATCGTTCTGAAAATCCAGAGGACTGTAGTTAAATTCAGGGCCTACAACTTTCTAAATCGGTTCAGAATTTTTCGAGTAACGGTATGCGAGTGGTGAGGCCCCAAAGTTCACGCAATGCGTTCCGGATGGGGCAAAAAGTGCACGTTTGTGCACGTTGCGCAAAAACGTGCACGCCAATCGCTTATAAAAGTCATACCAATTGATTCCCGATTAAGTCGCACGTTTCTACGTTTTTACTTTTTGAGTTTTCTCAAAGCTGCGCAACTAGTTACGCGCCGAAGTTTATACGGAAGAATATGGAATAATAATAAATAAATACTAGACCAAAATTCCCGGGAAATTTTGAAGTGCCACGGACTACTGCCGGATGATCGCGGGATGCACCCATGAAGGTCAAGGACTCGATACTTAGTCATTTGACACCACCCATGACTCTCTATGTCAAACCATTCAAAAGATATTGGACTATAACGTATCGGCCAATCAGAAGAAGGGGCGTGGCTAATTTGCACCAATGAGGGTCAGGGACTCCATACTTAGTCATTTGACACCACCCATGTCTCTGTATGTCAAACCATTCAAAAGATATTGGACTTTAACGTATCAGCCAATCAGAAGAAGGGGCGGGGCTAATTTGCACCAATGAGGGTCAGGGACTCGATACTTAGTCATTTGACACCACCCATGTCTCTGTATGTCAAACCATTCAAAAGATATTGGACTTTAACGTATCAGCCAATCAGAAGAAGGGGCGTGGCTAATTTGCACCAATGAGGGTCAGGGACTCGATACTTAGTCATTTGACACCACCCATGTCTCTGTATGTCAAACCATTCAAAAGATATTGGACTTTAACGTATCAGCCAATCAGAAGAAGGGGCGTGGCTAATTTGCACCAATGAGGGTCAGGGACTCGATACTTAGTCATTTGACACCACCCATGTCCCTGTACGTCAAACCATTAAAAAGATATTGGACTTTAACGTATCAGCCAATCAGAAGAAGGGGCGGGGCTAATTCGCACCAATGAGGGTCAGGGGCTCGATACTTAGTCATTTGATACCACCCGTGAGTCTCTATGTCAAACCATTCAAAAGATATTGGACTATAACGTATCGGCCAATCAGAAGAAGGGGCGGGGCTAATATGTATATATAATATACAAATGTAAATATTTATATGTATAATAATAATAATATACATATATATCCCATGAACCTGTCCCCAGCAGGACTGGGGATCATGTAAGGTCAGGGTTCAGATTCCTCCATTATCCAAGGTAAAGTATTATGAAGTCTGCATTGAGTGGGTCATGTGACTAGTTCTGGGTCACATGACCCGGAAGTATGGTAGTGTATATTGTATTGGAATGACTCAGCTAGTTCTTCGGATTTGACAAGCCTCAAATAACTTCACCTTGTAATCAAACTGTAGCTCCTAGCAGAAAAACAAAGACATCGTGAGAGAGACAGAACCCGGAAGATTCTGACAATCTTAATTTTATTCAGATATTCCTTAAAATGTGTTAGTAACGGCAATTCGAAAACAAAAATGAGATTTTTTTTAAGAAAACTTCATTTAACATGGGAGTCAATGGAGACAGAGGCAGGATTTGGCGTGACTCTTGGCTCCCCCGTTAAAATTTTGTGCACACCACGCCTGTCAAAGTCACATTTTAAGAATACCAAAATGTATGTCTACATTCTGACCAAAAATTATCTTTCTAGCTTTTACGGTTTGCCCGTGAGCTCGAGTTACAAATAAAAATTATGTTCATTTTTTGAAAGTCTCTCGCACTCTGATCAATTAGAACCGCACTGAAGATTTGACAAAAAAGTGATTTCCAGTCCTCGCTTGAGGGCTCATATCTTGAAAAGTGTACATTTTAGGAAAAAACAGTCCGGGGTTTGGAGAGAGAAGAGAAGTTTTCCTCCGTTTTGAAGTTTGAATGACGTTTCTACGTCCAAGTATGAGAAAGATACGTGACTCGGAAAAAAGGTGAATTTTGTCTTTTTTTTCTCAACATTTTCCCATCCGCTTATAATGGCGCCATTGAAATGCATGGGAAAATCTTCCCCATTAGTTTGGAAATTTGGAAATGTTTTTGCACTTCGTGCAAAAACTATTCTTGCCATCGTTCTGAAAATCCACAGAACTGTAGTTAAATTCAGGGCCTACAACTTTCTAAATCGGTTCAGAATTTTTCGAGTAACGGTATGCGAGTGGTGAGGCCCCAAAGTTCACGCAATGCGTTCCGGATGGGGCAAAAAGCGCACGTTTGTGCACGTTGCGCAAAAACGTGCACGCCAATCGCTTATAAAAGTCATACCAATTGATTCCCGATTAAGTCGCACGTTTCTACGTTTTTACTTTTTGAGTTTTCTCAAAGCTGTGCGACTAGTTACGCGCCGAAGTTTATACGGAAGAATATGGAATAAATAATAAATAATAACTAGACCAAAATTCCCGGGAAATTTTGAAGTGCCACGGACTACTGCCGGATGATCGCGGGATGCACCCATGAAGGTCAAGGACTCGATACTTTGTCATTTGACACCACCCATGACTCTCTATGTCAAACCATTCAAAAGATATTGGACTATAACGTATCGGCCAATCAGAAGAAGGGGCGGGGCTAATTTGCACCAATGAGGGTCAGGGACTCGATACTTAGTCATTTGACACCACCCATGTGTCTGTATGTCAAACCATTCAAAAGATATTGGACTTTAACGTATCGGCCAATCAGAAGAAGGGGCGGGGCTAATTTGCACCAATGAGGGTCAGGGACTCGATACTTAGTCATTTGACACCACCCATGTCTCTGTATGTCAAACCATTCAAAAGATATTGGACTATAACGTATCGGCCAATCAGAAGAAGGGGCGGGGCTAATTTGCACCAATGAGGGTCAGGGACTCGATACTTAGTCATTTGACACCACCCATGTCTCTGTATGTCAAACCATTCAAAAGATATTGGACTTTAACGTATCAGCCAATCAGAAGAAGGGGCGGGGCTAATTTGCACCAATGAGGGTCAGGGGCTCGATACTTAGTCATTTGACACCACCCATGTCTCTGTATGTCAAACCATTCAAAAGATATTGGACTTTAACGTATCAGCCAATCAGAAGAAGGGGCGGGGCTAATTTGCACCAATGAGGGTCAGGGGCTCGATACTTAGTCATTTGATACCACCCGTGACACTCTATGTCAAACCATTCAAAAGATATTGGACTATAACGTATCGGCCAATCAGAAGAAGGGGCGGGGCTAATTTGCACCAATGAGGGTCAGGGGCTCGATACTTAGTCATTTGACACCACCCATGTCTCTGTATGTCAAACCATTCAAAAGATATTGGACTTTAACGTATCAGCCAATCAGAAGAAGGGGCGGGGCTAATTTGCACCAATGAGGGTCAGGGGCTCGATACTTAGTCATTTGATACCACCCGTGACACTCTATGTCAAACCATTCAAAAGATATTGGACTATAACGTATCGGCCAATCAGAAGAAGGGGCGGGGCTAATTTGCACCAATGAGGGTCAGGGGCTCGATACTTAGTCATTTGATACCACCCGTGAGTCTCTATGTCAAACCATTCAAAAGATATTGGACTATAACGTATCGGCCAATCAGAAGAAGGGGCGGGGCTAATTTGCACCAATGAGGGTCAGGGGCTCGATACTTAGTCATTTGATACCACCCGTGAGTCTCTATGTCAAACCATTCAAAAGATATTGGACTATAACGTATCGGCCAATCAGAAGAAGGGGCGGGGCTAATATGTATATATAATATACAAATGTAAATATTTATATGTATAATAATAATAATATACATATATATCCCATGAACCTGTCCCCAGCAGGACTGGGGATCATGTAAGGTCAAAAGGTCAGGGTTCAGATTCCTCCATTATCCAAGGTAAAGTATTATGAAGTCTGCATTGAGTGGGTCATGTGACTAGTTCTGGGTCACATGACCCGGAAGTATGGTAGTGTATATTGTATTGGAATGACTCAGCTAGTTCTTCGGATTTGACAAGCCTCAAATAACTTCACCTTGTAATCAAACTGTAGCTCCTAGCAGAAAAACAAAGACATCGTGAGAGAGACAGAACCCGGAAGATTCTGACAATCTTAATTTTATTCAGATATTCCTTAAAATGTGTTAGTAACGGCAATTCGAAAACAAAAATGAGATTTTTTTGAAGAAAACTTATTTTAACATTAGACTTAATGGAGACAGAGGCAGGATTTGGCGTGACTCTTGGCTCCCCCGTTCAAATTTTGTGCACACCACGCCTGTCAAAGTCACATTATTTGAATCTCAACATCTATGTCTACATTCTGACCAAAGATTATCTTTCTAGCTTTTACGGTTCGGCCGTGAGCTCAAGTTACAAATAAAAATTATGGTCATTTTTTCAAAGTCTCTCGCACTCTGATCAATTAGAACCGCACTGAAGATTTGACAAAAAAGTGATTTCCAGTCCTCGCTTGAGGGCTCATATCTTGAAAAGTGTACATTTTAGGAAAAAACAGTCCGGGGTTTAGAGAGAGAAGAGAAGTTTTCCTCCGTTTTGAAGTTTGAATGACGTTTCTACGTGCAAGTATGAGAAAGATACGTGACTTGGAAAAAAGGTGAATTTTGTCTTTTTTTTCTCAACATTTTCCCATCCGCTTTGAATGGCGCCATTGAAATGCATGGGAAAACAGTTCCCCATTAGTTTGGAAATTTGGAAATGTTTTTGCACTTCGTGCAAAAACTATTCGTGCCATCGTTCTGAAAATCCAGAGGACTGTAGTTAAATTCAGGGCCTACAACTTTCTAAATCGGTTCAGAATTTTTCGAGTAACGGTATGCGAGTGGTGAGGCCCCAAAGTTCACGCAATGCGTTCCGGATGGGGCAAAAAGCGCACGTTTGTGCACGTTGCGCAAAAACGTGCACGCCAATCGCTTATAAAAGTCATACCAATTGATTCCCGATTAAGTCGCACGTTTCTACGTTTTTACTTTTTGAGTTTTCTCAAAGCTGTGCGACTAGTTACGCGCCGAAGTTTATACGGAAGAATATGGAATAAATAATAATAAATAATAAGCCTGAGCAATAGTATTAGTGCCTCGTGCTGCGCACGAGGCACTCCTCCTCCATTGAGCTTGCGCATCTCAATGGAGGAGGCGTGCCACGTGGCGCAGCCGTGGCACTAATAAGCCTGAGCAATAGTATTAGTGCCTCGTGCTGCGCACGAGGCACTCCTCCTCCATTGAGCTTGCGCATCTCAATGGAGGAGGAGTGCCACGTGGCGCAGCCGTGGCACTAAATAAGCCTGAGCAATAGTATTAGTGCCTCGTGCTGCGCACGAGGCACTCCTCCTCCATTGAGCTTGCGCATCTCAATGGAGGAGGAGTGCCACGTGGCGCAGCCGTGGCACTAATAATAATAAGCCTGAGCAATAGTATGAGTGCCTCGTGCTGCGCACGAGGCACTCCTCCTCCATTGAGCTTGCGCATCTCAATGGAGGAGGAGTGCCACGTGGCGCAGCCGTGGCACTAATAAGCCTGAGCAATAGTAAGAGTGCCTCGTGCTGCGCACGAGGCACTCCTCCTCCATTGCGAAGCTCAATGGAGGAGGAGTGCCACGTGGCGCAGCCGTGGCACTAACTAGACCAAAATTCCCGGGAAATTTTGAAGTGCCACGGACTACTGCCGGATGATCGCGGGATGCACCCATGAAGGTCAAGGACTCGATACTTAGTCATTTGACACCACCCATGACTCTCTATGTCAAACCATTCAAAAGATATTGGACTATAACGTATCGGCCAATCAGAAGAAGGGGCGTGGCTAATTTGCACCAATGAGGGTCAGGGACTCGATACTTGGTCATTTGACACCACCCATGTCTCTGTATGTCAAACCATTCAAAAGATATTGGACTATAACGTATCGGCCAATCAGAAGAAGGGGCGTGGCTAATTTGCACCAATGAGGGTCAGGGACTCCATACTTAGTCATTTGACACCACCCATGTCTCTGTATGTCAAACCATTCAAAAGATATTGGACTTTAACGTATCAGCCAATCAGAAGAAGGGGCGTGGCTAATTTGCACCAATGAGGGTGAGGGACTCCATACTTAGTCATTTGACACCACCCATGTCTCTGTATGTCAAACCATTCAAAAGATATTGGACTTTAACGTATCAGCCAATCAGAAGAAGGGGCGGGGCTAATTTGCACCAATGAGGGTCAGGGACTCGATAATTAGTCATTTGACACCACCCATGTCTCTGTATGTCAAACCATTCAAAAGATATTGGACTTTAACGTATCAGCCAATCAGAAGAAGGGGCGTGGCTAATTTGCACCAATGAGGGTCAGGGACTCGATACTTAGTCATTTGACACCACCCATGTCTCTGTATGTCAAACCATTCAAAAGATATTGGACTATAACGTATCGGCCAATCAGAAGAAGGGGCGTGGCTAATTTGCACCAATGAGGGTCAGGGACTCGATACTTAGTCATTTGACACCACCCATGTCTCTGTATGTCAAACCATTCAAAAGATATTGGACTTTAACGTATCAGCCAATCAGAAGAAGGGGCGGGGCTAATTTGCACCAATGAGTGTCAGGGGCTCGATACTTAGTCATTTGATACCACCCGTGAGTCTCTATGTCAAACCATTCAAAAGATATTGGACTATAACGTATCGGCCAATCAGAAGAAGGGGCGGGGCTAATATGTATATATAATATACAAATGTAAATATTTATATGTATAATAATAATAATATACATATATATCCCATGAACCTGTCCCCAGCAGGACTGGGGATCATGTAAGGTCAAAAGGTCAGGGTTCAGATTCCTCCATTATCCAAGGTAAAGTATTATGAAGTCTGCATTGAGTGGGTCATGTGACTAGTTCTGGGTCACATGACCCGGAAGTATGGTAGTGTATATTGTATTGGAATGACTCAGCTAGTTCTTCGGATTTGACAAGCCTCAAATAACTTCACCTTGTAATCAAACTGTAGCTCCTAGCAGAAAAACAAAGACATCGTGAGAGAGACAGAACCCGGAAGATTCTGACAATCTTAATTTTATTCAGATATTCCTTAAAATGTGTTAGTAACGGCAATTCGAAAACAAAAATGAGATTTTTTTGAAGAAATTTTTTTTTAACATTGCAGTGAATGGAGAGAGAGACAGGAATTGGCATGGCTCTTAGTCTCCCCGTTTAAATTTTGTGCACACCACGCCTGTCAAAGTCACATTTTAAGAATACCAAAATGTATGTCTACATTCTGACCAAAAATTATCTGTCCAGCTTTTACGGTTCGGCCGTGAGGTCGAGTTACAAATAAAAATTATGGTCATTTTTTCAGGGTTCTGCTCACTCTGATCAATTAAAACCTCCACTCTAGATTTGAAAAAGGGGGTTTTTTAGTCCTCGCTTGAAGGCTCATATCTTGAAAAGTGTACATTTTAGGAAAAAACAGTCCGGGGTTTAGAGAGAGAAGAGAAGTTTTCCTCCGTTTTGAAGTTTGAATGACGTTTCTACGTGCAAGTATGAGAAAGATAGGTGACTCAGAAAAAAGGTGATTTTTTTTTTTTTTTAACCTTCACCGGACATTTCACACCCACAGTGTGAAATGCTGCCCCATACAAATACATGGGAAAATCTTCCCCATTAGTTTGGAAATTTGGAAATGTTTTTGCACTTTGTGCAAAAACTATTTGTGCCATCGTTCTGAAAATCCACAGGACTGTAGTTAAATTCAGGGCCTACAACTTTCTAAATCGGTTCATAATTTTTCGAGTAACGGTGTGCGAGTGTTGAGGCCCCAAAGTTCACGCAATGCGTTCACGATGGGGCAAAAAGCGCACGTTTGTGCACGTTGCGCAAAAACGTGCACGCCAATCGCTAATAAAAGTCATTCCCATGAATTCCCGATTAAGTCGCACGTTTCTACGTTTTTACTTTTTGAGTTTTCTCAAAGCTGCGCAACTAGTTACGCGCCGAAGTTTATACGGAAGAATATGGAATAAATAATAATAATAAACTAGACCAAAATTCCCGGGAAATTTTGAAGTGCCACGGACTACTGCCGGATGATCGCGGGATGCACCCATGAAGGTCAAGGACTCGATACTTAGTCATTTGACACCACCCATGACTCTCTATGTCAAACCATTCAAAAGATATTGGACTATAACGTATCGGCCAATCAGAAGAAGGGGCGGGGCTAATTTGCACAAATGAGGGTCAGGGACTCGATACTTAGTCATTTGACACCACCCATGTCTCTGTATGTCAAACCATTCAAAAGATATTGGACTTTAACGTATCAGCCAATCAGAAGAAGGGGCGGGGCTAATTTGCACCAATGAGGGTCAGGGACTCGATACTTGGTCATTTGACACCACCCATGTCTCTGTATGTCAAACCATTCAAAAGATATTGGACTATAACGTATCGGCCAATCAGAAGAAGGGGCGTGGCTAATTTGCACCAATGAGGGTCAGGGACTCCATACTTAGTCATTTGACACCACCCATGTCTCTGTATGTCAAACCATTCAAAAGATATTGGACTTTAACGTATCAGCCAATCAGAAGAAGGGGCGGGGCTAATTTGCACCAATGAGGGTCAGGGACTCGATGCTTAGTCATTTGACACCACCCATGTCTCTGTATGTCAAACCATTCAAAAGATATTGGACTTTAACGTATCAGCCAATCAGAAGAAGGGGCGTGGCTAATTTGCACCAATGAGGGTCAGGGACTCGATACTTAGTCATTTGACACCACCCATGTCTCTGTATGTCAAACCATTCAAAAGATATTGGACTATAACGTATCGGCCAATCAGAAGAAAGGGCGTGGCTAATTTGCACCAATGAGGGTCAGGGACTCGATACTTAGTCATTTGACACCACCCATGTCTCTGTATGTCAAACCATTCAAAAGATATTGGACTTTAACGTATCAGCCAATCAGAAGAAGGGGCGGGGCTAATTTGCACCAATGAGGGTCAGGGGCTCGATACTTAGTCATTTGATACCACCCGTGAGTCTCTATGTCAAACCATTCAAAAGATATTGGACTATAACGTATCGGCCAATCAGAAGAAGGGGCGGGGCTAATTTGTACCAATGAGGGTCAGGGGCTCGATACTTAGTCATTTGATACCACCCGTGAGTCTCTATGTCAAACCATTCAAAAGATATTGGACTATAACGTATCGGCCAATCAGAAGAAGGGGCGGGGCTAATATGTATATATAATATACAAATGTAAATATTTATATGTATAATAATAATAATATACATATATATCCCATGAACCTGTCCCCAGCAGGACTGGGGATCATGTAAGGTCAAAAGGTCAGGGTTCAGATTCCTCCATTATCCAAGGTAAAGTATTATGAAGTCTGCATTGAGTGGGTCATGTGACTAGTTCTGGGTCACATGACCCGGAAGTATGGTACTGTATATTGTATTGGAATGACTCAGCTAGTTCTTCGGATTTGACAAGCCTCAAATAACTTCACCTTGTAAACAAACTGTAGCTCCTAGCAGAAAAACAAAGACATCGTGAGTGAGACAGAACCCGGAAGATTCTGACAATCTTAATTTTATTCAGATATTCCTTAAAATGTGTTAGTAACGGCAATTCGAAAACAAAAATGAGATTTTTTTGAAGAAATTTTTATTTAACATTGCAGTGAATGGAGAGAAAGACAGGAATTGGCATGGCTCTTAGTCTCCCCGTTTAAATTTTGTGCACACCACGCCTGTCAAAGTCACATTTTAAGAATACCAAAATGTATGTCTACATTCTGACCAAAAATTATCTGTCCAGCTTTTACGGTTCGGCCGTGAGGTCGAGTTACAAATAAAAATTATGGTCATTTTTTCAGGGTTCTGCTCACTCTGATCAATTAAAACCTCCACTCTAGATTTGAAAAAGGGGGTTTTTTAGTCCTCGCTTGAAGGCTCATATCTTGAAAAGTGTACATTTTAGGAAAAAACAGTCCGGGGTTTAGAGAGAGAAGAGAAGTTTTCCTCCGTTTTGAAGTTTGAATGACGTTTCTACGTGCAAGTATGAGAAAGATAGGTGACTCAGAAAAAAGGTGATTTTTTTTTTTTTTTAACCTTCACCGGACATTTTACACCCACAGTGTGAAATGCTGCCCCATACAAATACATGGGAAAATCTTCCCCATTAGTTTGGAAATTTGGAAATGTTTTTGCACTTCGTGCAAAAACTATTCGTGCCATCGTTCTGAAAATCCAGAGGACTGTAGTTAAATTCAGGGCCTACAACTTTCTAAATCGGTTCAGAATTTTTCGAGTAACGGTATGCGAGTGGTGAGGCCCCAAAGTTCACGCAATGCGTTCCGGATGGGGCAAAAAGTGCACGTTTGTGCACGTTGCGCAAAAACGTGCACGCCAATCGCTTATAAAAGTCATACCAATTGATTCCCGATTAAGTCGCACGTTTCTACGTTTTTACTTTTTGAGTTTTCTCAAAGCTGCGCAACTAGTTACGCGCCGAAGTTTATACGGAAGAATATGGAATAATAATAAATAAACTAGACCAAAATTCCCGGGAAATTTTGAAGTGCCACGGACTACTGCCGGATGATCGCGGGATGCACCCATGAAGGTCAAGGACTCGATACTTAGTCATTTGACACCACCCATGACTCTCTATGTCAAACCATTCAAAAGATATTGGACTATAACGTATCGGCCAATCAGAAGAAAGGGCGTGGCTAATTTGCACCAATGAGGGTCAGGGACTCGATACTTAGTCATTTGACACCACCCATGTCTCTGTATGTCAAACCATTCAAAAGATATTGGACTTTAACGTATCAGCCAATCAGAAGAAGGGGCGTGGCTAATTTGCATCAATGAGGGTCAGGGACTCGATACTTGGTCATTTGACACCACCCATGTCTCTGTATGTCAAACCATTCAAAAGATATTGGACTATAACGTATCGGCCAATCAGAAGAAGGGGCGTGGCTAATTTGCACCAATGAGGGTCAGGGACTCCATACTTAGTCATTTGACACCACCCATGTCTCTGTATGTCAAACCATTCAAAAGATATTGGACTTTAACGTATCAGCCAATCAGAAGAAGGGGCGGGGCTAATTTGCACCAATGAGGGTCAGGGACTCGATACTTAGTCATTTGACACCACCCATGTCTCTGTATGTCAAACCATTCAAAAGATATTGGACATTAACGTATCAGCCAATCAGAAGAAGGGGCGTGGCTAATTTGCACCAATGAGGGTCAGGGACTCGATACTTAGTCATTTGACACCACCCATGTCTCTGTATGTCAAACCATTCAAAAGATATTGGACTATAACGTATCGGCCAATCAGAAGAAGGGGCGTGGCTAATTTGCACCAATGAGGGTCAGGGACTCGATACTTAGTCATTTGACACCACCCATGTCTCTGTATGTCAAACCATTCAAAAGATATTGGACTTTAACGTATCAGCCAATCAGAAGAAGGGGCGGGGCTAATTTGCACCAATGAGGGTCAGGGGCTCAATACTTAGTCATTTGATACCACCCGTGAGTCTCTATGTCAAACCATTCAAAAGATATTGGACTATAACGTATCGGCCAATCAGAAGAAGGGGCGGGGCTAATATGTATATATAATATGCAAATGTAAATATTTATATGTATAATAATAATAATATACATATATATCCCATGAACCTGTCCCCAGCAGGACTGGGGATCATGTAAGGTCAAAAGGTCAGGGTTCAGATTCCTCCATTATCCAGGTTATATTACATGAAGTCTGTAATGACTGTGTCATGTGACAAGGTCTGGGTCAGTCTAATCAGCACAGCTGTTCTCTGGTTGTTAGGGGCAACAAGAACCTGATACAGAGGGAGCGGGAATGACAGCTAGATTTTCGGTTGTGACAAACCTCAAATCACTCCACTTTGCGGTCAAACCGTAGCTCTTAGCAGAAAAATGAAAACATCGTGAGAGACGGAGAACCCAGAACATTCTGTCAATCTTATTTTCATTCAGATATTCCTTAAAATGTGTTAGTAACGGCAATTCGAAAACAAAAATGAGATTTTTTTGAAGAAAACGTTATTTATTATGGGAGTCAATGGAGAGAAAGACAGGATTTGGCATGGCTGTTAGTCTCCCCGTTCAAATTTTGTGCACACCACGCCTGTCAAAGTCACATTTTATGAATCACAAAACCTATGTCTATATTCTGACCAAAAATGATCTGTCTACCTTTTACGGTTTGGCCGTGAGGTCGAGTTACAAATAAAAATTATGATCATTTTTTTAAAGTCTCTCGCACTCTGATCAATTAGAACCGCACTGAAGATTTGACAAAAAAGTGATTTCCAGTCCTCGCTTGAGCGCTCATATCTTGAAAAGTGTACATTTTAGGAAAAAACAGTCCGGGGTTTAGAGAGAGAAGAGAAGTTTTCCTCCGTTTTGAAGTTTGAATGACCTTTCTACGTGCAAGTATGAGAAAGATAGGTGACTCAGAAAAAAGGTGATTTTTTTTTTTTTAACCTCATCCCACACACAGTGTGAAATGCTGCCCCATACAAATACATGGTCCCCATTAGTTTGGAAATTTGGAAATGTTTTTGCACTTCGTGCAAAAACTATTCGTGCCATCGTTCTGAAAATCCACAGGAATGTAGTTAAATTCAGGGCCTACAACTTTCTAAATCGGTTCAGAATTTTTCGAGTAACGGTATGCGAGTGGTGAGGCCCCAAAGTTCACGCAATGCGTTCCGGATGGGGCAAAAAGCGCACGTTTGTGCACGTTGCGCAAAAACGTGCACGCCAATCGCTTATAAAAGTCATACCAATTGATTCCCGATTAAGGCGCACGTTTCTACGTTTTTACTTTTTGAGTTTTCTCAAAGCTGCGCAACTAGTTACGCGCCGAAGTTTATACGGAAGAATATGGAATAATAATAAATAAATAAATAAGCCTGAGCAATAGTATTAGTGCCTCGTGCTGCGCACGAGGCACTCCTCCTCCATTGAGCTTGCGCATCTCAATGGAGGAGGCGTGCCACGTGGCGCAGCCGTGGCACTAACTAGACCAAAATTCCCAGGAAATTTTGAAGTGCCACGGACTACTGCCGGATGATCGCGGGATGCACCCATGAAGGTCAAGGACTTGATACTTAGTCATTTGACACCACCCATGTCTCTGTATGTCAAACCATTCAAAAGATATTGGACTTTAACGTATCAGCCAATCAGAAGAAGGGGCGTGGCTAATTTGCACCAATGAGGGTCAGGGACTCGATACTTGGTCATTTGACACCACCCATGTCTCTGTATGTCAAACCATTCAAAAGATATTGGACTATAACGTATCGGCCAATCAGAAGAAGGGGCGTGGCTAATTTGCACCAATGAGGGTCAGGGACTCCATACTTAGTCATTTGACACCACCCATGTCTCTGTATGTCAAACCATTCAAAAGATATTGGACTTTAACGTATCGGCCAATCAGAAGAAGGGGCGTGGCTAATTTGCACCAATGAGGGTCGGGGACTCGATACTTAGTCATTTGACACCACCCATGTCTCTGTATGTCAAACCATTCAAAAGATATTGGACTATAACGTATCGGCCAATCAGAAGAAGGGGCGTGGCTAATTTGCACCAATGAGGGTCAGGGACTCGATACTTAGTCATTTGACACCACCCATGTCTCTGTATGTCAAACCATTCAAAAGATATTGGATTATAACGTATCGGCCAATCAGAAGAAGGGGCGGGGCTAATTTGCACCAATGAGGGTCAGGGGCTCGATACTTAGTCATTTGATACCACCCGTGAGTCTCTATGTCAAACCATTCAAAAGATATTGGACTATAACGTATCGGCCAATCAGAAGAAGGGGCGGGGCTAATATGTATATATAATATACAAATGTAAATATTTATATGTATAATAATAATAATATACATATATATCCCATGAACCTGTCCCCAGCAGGACTGGGGATCATGTAAGGTCAAAAGGTCAGGGTTCAGATTCCTCCATTATCCAAGGTAAAGTATTATGAAGTCTGCATTTAGTGGGTCATGTGACCAGTTCTGGGTCACATGACCCGGAAGTATGGTAGTGTATATTGTATTGGAATGACTCAGCTAGTTCTTCGGATTTGACAAGCCTCAAATTACTTCACCTTGTAATCAAACTGTAGCTCCTAGCAGAAAGACAAAGACATCGTGAGAGAGACAGAACCCGGAAGATTCTGACAATCTTAATTTTATTCAGATATTCCTTAAAATGTGTTAGTAACGGCAATTCGAAAACAAAAATGAGATTTTTTTGAAGAAAACTTCATTTAACATTAGAGTCAATGGAGACAGAGGCAGGATTTGGCGTGACTCTTGGCTCCCCCGTTAAAATTTTGTGCACACCACGCCTGTCAAAGTCACATTTTAAGAATACCAAAATGTATGTCTACATTCTGACCAAAAATGATCTTTCTAGCTTTTACGGTTTGCCCGTGAGCTCGAGTTACAAATAAAAATTATGTTCATTTTTTGAAAGTCTCTCGCACTCTGATCAATTAGAACCGCACTGAAGATTTGACAAAAAAGTGATTTCCAGTCCTCGCTTGAGGGCTCATATCTTGAAAAGTGTACATTTTAGGAAAAAACAGTCTGGGGTTTGGAGAGAGAAGAGAAGTTTTCCTCCGTTTTGAAGTTTGAATGACGTTTCTACGTCCAAGTATGAGAAAGATACGTGACTCGGAAAAAAGGTGAATTTTGTCTTTTTTTTCTCAACATTTTCCCATCCGCTTTGAATGGCGCCATTGAAATGCATGGGAAAACAGTTCCCCATTAGTTTGGAAATTTGGAAATGTTTTTGCACTTCGTGCAAAAACTATTCGTGCCATCGTTCTGAAAATCCAGAGGACTGTAGTTAAATTCAGGGCCTACAACTTTCTAAATCGGTTCAGAATTTTTCGAGTAACGGTATGCGAGTGGTGAGGCCCCAAAGTTCACGCAATGCGTTCCGGATGGGGCAAAAAGCGCACGTTTGTGCACGTTGCGCAAAAACGTGCACGCCAATCGCTTATAAAAGTCATACCAATTGATTCCCGATTAAGTCGCACGTTTCTACGTTTTTACTTTTTGAGTTTTCTCAAAGCTGCGCAACTAGTTACGCGCCGAAGTTTATACGGAAGAATATGGAATAATAATAAATAACTAGACAAAATTCCCGGGAAATTTTGAAGTGCCACGGACTACTGCCGGATGATCGCGGGATGCACCCATGAAGGTCAAGGACTCGATACTTGGTCATTTGACACCACCCATGACTCTCTATGTCAAACCATTCAAAAGATATTGGACTATAACGTATCGGCCAATCAGAAGAAGGGGCGTGGCTAATTTGCACCAATGAGGGTCAGGGACTCGATACTTAGTCATTTGACACCACCCATGTCTCTGTATGTCAAACCATTCAAAAGATATTGGACTATAACGTATCGGCCAATCAGAAGAAGGGGCGTGGCTAATTTGCACCAATGAGGGTGAGGGACTCCATACTTAGTCATTTGACACCACCCATGTCTCTGTATGTCTAACCATTCAAAAGATATTGGACTTTAACGTATCAGCCAATCAGAAGAAGGGGCGTGGCTAATTTGCACCAATGAGGGTCAGGGACTCGATACTTAGTCACTTGACACCACCCATGTCTCTGTATGTCAAACCATTCAAAAGATATTGGACTATAACGTATCGGCCAATCAGAAGAAGGGGCGGGGCTAATTTGCACCAATGAAGGTCAGGGACTCGATACTTAGTCATTTGACACCACCCATGTCTCTGTATGTCAAACCATTCAAAAGATATTGGACTTTAACGTATCGGCCAATCAGAAGAAGGGGCGGGGCTAATTTGCACCAATGAGGGTCAGGGGCTCGATACTTAGTCATTTGACACCACCCGTGAGTCTCTATGTCAAACCATTCAAAAGATATTGGACTATAACGTATCGGCCAATCAGAAGAAGGGGCGGGGCTAATTTGCACCAATGAGGGTCAGGGACTCGATACTTAGTCATTTGACACCACCCATGTCTCTGTATGTCAAACCATTCAAAAGATATTGGACTATAACGTATCGGCCAATCAGAAGAAGGGGCGGGGCTAATTTGCACCAATGAGGGTCAGGGACTCGATACTTAGTCATTTGACACCACCCATGTCTCTGTATGTCAAACCATTCAAAAGATATTGGACTTTAACGTATCAGCCAATCAGAAGAAGGGGCGTGGCTAATTTGCACCAATGAGGGTCAGGGGCTCGATACTTAGTCATTTGATACCACCCGTGACTCTCTATGTCAAACCATTCAAAAGATATTGGACTATAACGTATCGGCCAATCAGAAGAAGGGGCGGGGCTAATATGTATATATAATATACAAATGTAAATATTTATATGTATAATAATAATAATATACATATATATCCCATGAACCTGTCCCCAGCAGGACTGGGGATCATGTAAGGTCAGGGTTCAGATTCCTCCATTATCCAAGGTAAAGTATTATGAAGTCTGCATTGAGTGGGTCATGTGACTAGTTCTGGGTCACATGACCCGGAAGTATGGTAGTGTATATTGTATTGGAATGACTCAGCTAGTTCTTCGGATTTGACAAGCCTCAAATAACTTCACCTTGTAATCAAACTGTAGCTCCTAGCAGAAAAACAAAGACATCGTGAGAGAGACAGAACCCGGAAGATTCTGACAATCTTAATTTTATTCAGATATTCCTTAAAATGTGTTAGTAACGGCAATTCGAAAACAAAAATGAGATTTTTTTGAAGAAATTTTTTTTTAACATTGCAGTGAATGGAGAAGGAGACAGGAATTGGCATGGCTCTTAGTCTCCCCGTTTAAATTTTGTGCACACCACGCATGTCAAAGTCACATTTTAAGAATACCAAAATGTATGTCTACATTCTGACCAAAAATTATCTGTCCAGCTTTTACGGTTCGGCCGTGAGGTCGAGTTACAAATAAAAATTATGGTCATTTTTTCAGGGTTCTGCTCACTCTGATCAATTAAAACCTCCACTCTAGATTTGAAAAAGGGGGTTTTTTAGTCCTCGCTTGAAGGCTCATATCTTGAAAAGTGTACATTTTAGGAAAAAACAGTCCGGGGTTTAGAGAGAGAAGAGAAGTTTTCCTCCGTTTTGAAGTTTGAATGACGTTTCTACGTGCAAGTATGAGAAAGATAGGTGACTCAGAAAAAAGGTGATTTTTTTTTTTTTTTTAACCTTCACCGGACATTTCACACCCACAGTGTGAAATGCTGCCCCATACAAATACATGGGAAAATCTTCCCCATTAGTTTGGAAATTTGGAAATGTTTTTGCACTTCGTGCAAAAACTATTCGTGCCATCGTTCTGAAAATCCAGAGGACTGTAGTTAAATTCAGGGCCTACAACTTTCTAAATCGGTTCAGAATTTTTCGAGTAACGGTATGCGAGTGGTGAGGCCCCAAAGTTCACACAATGCGTTCCGGATGGGGCAAAAAGCGCACGTTTGTGCACGTTGCGCAAAAACGTGCACGCCAATCGCTAATAAAAGTCATACCAATTGATTCCCGATTAAGTCGCACGTTTCTACGTTTTTACTTTTTGAGTTTTCTCAAAGCTGCGCAACTAGTTACGCGCCGAAGTTTATACGGAAGAATATGGAATAATAATAATAAACTAGACAAAATTCCCGGGAAATTTTGAAGTGCCACGGACTACTGCCGGATGATCGCGGGATGCACCCATGAAGGTCAAGGACTCGATACTTGGTCATTTGACACCACCCATGTCTCTGTATGTCAAACCATTCAAAAGATATTGGACTTTAACGTATCAGCCAATCAGAAGAAGGGGTGGGGATAATTTGCACCAATGAGGGTCAGGGACTCCATACTTAGTCATTTGACACCACCCATGTCTCTGTATGTCAAACCATTCAAAAGATATTGGACTTTAACGTATCAGCCAATCAGAAGAAGGGGCGGGGCTAATTTGCACCAATGAGGGTCAGGGACTCCATACTTAGTCATTTGACACCACCCATGTCTCTGTATGTCAAACCGTTCAAAAGATATTGGACTTTAACGTATCAGCCAATCAGAAGAAGGGGCGTGGCTAATTTGCACCAATGAGGGTCAGGGACTCCATACTTAGTCATTTGACACCACCCATGTCTCTGTATGTCAAACCATTCAAAAGATATTGGACTTTAACGTATCAGCCAATCAGAAGAAGGGGCGGGGCTAATTTGCACCAATGAGGGTCAGGGACTCGATACTTAGTCATTTGACACCACCCATGTCTCTGTATGTCAAACCATTCAAAAGATATTGGACTTTAACGTATCAGCCAATCAGAAGAAGGGGCGTGGCTAATTTGCACCAATGAGGGTCAGGGACTTCATACTTAGTCATTTGACACCACCCATAAATCTGTATGTCAAACCATTCAAAAGATATTGGACTTTAACGTATCAGCCAATCAGAAGAAGGGGTGGGGCTAATGTGCATTCCCTGGGTCATGTGACCAGTTCTGGGTCACATGACCCGGAAGTGTATACTGTATTATGCTGTATATACTGTGGATGGATGGATGGATGATGGATGGATGATGGATGGATGATGGATGGATGATGGATGGATGGATGATGGATGGATGATGGATGGATGGATGGATGATGGATGGATGATTGATGGATGGAGGGATGGATGGATGATGGATGGATGGATGGATGGATGATGGATGGATGATGGATGGATGGATGATGGATGGATGATGGATGGATGGATGGAGGGATGGATGGATGATGGATGGATGATGGATGGATGGATGATGGAGGGATGATGGATGGATGGATGATGGATGGATGATGGATGGATGGAGGGATGGATGGATGATGGATGGATGATGGATGGATGATGGATGGATGGATGGATGATTGATGGATGATGGATGGATGGATGATGGATGGATGGATGATGGATGGATGGATGATGGATGGATGGATGGATGATGGATGGATGATGGATGGATGATGGATGGATGGATGGATGATGGATGGATGGATGGATGGATGGATGGATGGATGGATGGATGGATGATGGATGGATGATGGATGGATGATGGATGGATGGATGGATGATGGATGGATGATGGATGGATGGAGGATGGATGGATGGATGATAGATGGATGATGGATGGATGGATGATGGATGGATGGATGATGGATGGATGGATGATGGATGGATGGATGGATGATGGATGGATGATGGATGGATGATGGATGGATGGATGGATGATGGATGGATGGATGGATGGATGATGGATGGATGATGGATGGATGATGGATGGATGGATGGATGATGGATGGATGATGGATGGATGGAGGATGGATGGATGGATGATAGATGGATGATGGATGGATGGATGATGGATGGATGGATGATGGATGGATGGATGATGGATGGATGGATGGATGATGGATGGATGATGGATGGATGGATGATGGATGGATGGATGATGGATGGATGATGGATGGATGGATGGATGATTGATGGATGATGGATGGATGGATGATGGATGGATGATGGATGGATGGATGGATGATGGATGGATGGATGATGGATGAATGGATGATGGATGGATGATGGATGGATGGATGGATGATTGATGGATGGATGGATGATGGAGGGATGGATGGAGGGATGATGGATGGATGGATGGATGGATGATTGATGGATGGATGGATGATGGATGGATGATGGATGGATGGATGATGGATGGATGGATGATTGATGGATGGATGGATGATGGATGGATGATGGATGGATGGATGATGGATGGATGGATGATGGATGGATGATGGATGGATGGATGGATGGATGATTGATGGATGTATGGATGATGTATGGATGATGGATGGATGATGGATGGATGGATGGTGGATGGATGATGGATGGATGGAGGGATGGATGGAGGGATGGATGGATGATGGATGGATGATGGATGGATGGAGGGATGGATGGATGATGGATGGATGATGGATGGATGGATGGTGGATGGATGATGGATGGATGGAGGGATGGATGGAGGGATGGATGGATGATGGATGGATGATGGATGGATGGAGGGATGGATGGATGATGGATGGATGATGGATGGATGATGGATGATGGATGGATGGATGGAGGGATGATGGATGGATGGAGGGATGATGGATGGATGGATGGATGGATGGATGGATGGATGGATGGATGGATGGATGGATGAAGGTAGAGGATGATGAAGGTAGAGGATGATGAAGGTAGAGGAGGATGATGAAGGTAGAGGATGATGAAGGTATAGGATGATGAAGGTCAGGGTCCAGATTTCTCCATTTTCCAGCTTATACTATTTGAAGTCTGTACTGAATGGGTCATGTGACCAGTTCTGGGTCAGCCTAATCAGTCAACAGCTGAGCTCCGGTTGCCGGGCAACAAAACCTTAAAAAAAAAAGGTTCAGAACCTTACTACTGTATACAGAGAATGAGTCAGCAAGATTTTCGGTTTTGACAAGCCTCAAATAACTTCACCTTGTAATCAAACTGTAGCTCCTAGCAGAAAAACAAAGACATCGTGAGAGAGACAGAACCCGGAAGATTCTGACAATCTTAATTTTATTCAGATATTCCTTAAAATGTGTTAGTAACGGCAATTCGAAAACAAAAATGAGATTTTTTTGAAGAAAACGTTATTTATTATGGGAGTCAATGGAGAGAAAGACAGGATTTGGCATGGCTGTTAGTCTCCCCGTTCAAATTTTGTGCACACCACGCCTGTCAAAGTCACATTTTATGAATCACAAAACCTATGTCTATATTCTGACCAAAAATGATCTGTCTACCTTTTACGGTTTGGCCGTGAGGTCGAGTTACAAATAAAAATTATGATCATTTTTTTAAAGTCTCTCGCACTCTGATCAATTAGAACCGCACTGAAGATTTGACAAAAAAGTGATTTCCAGTCCTCGCTTGAGCGCTCATATCTTGAAAAGTGTACATTTTAGGAAAAAACAGTCCGGGGTTTAGAGAGAGAAGAGAAGTTTTCCTCCGTTTTGAAGTTTGAATGACGTTTCTACGTGCAAGTATGAGAAAGATAGGTGACTCAGAAAAAAGGTGATTTTTTTTTTTCTTTTAACCTTCACCGGACATTTCACACCCACAGTGTGAAATGCTGCCCCATACAAATACATGGGAAAATCTTCCCCATTAGTTTGGAAATTTGGAAATGTTTTTGCACTTCGTGCAAAAACTATTCGTGCCATCGTTCTGAAAATCCAGAGGACTGTAGTTAAATTCAGGGCCTACAACTTTCTAAATCGGTTCAGAATTTTTCGAGTAACGGTATGCGAGTGGTGAGGCCCCAAAGTTCACACAATGCGTTCCGGATGGGGCAAAAAGCGCACGTTTGTGCACGTTGCGCAAAAACGTGCACGCCAATCGCTAATAAAAGTCATACCAATTGATTCCCGATTAAGTCGCACGTTTCTACGTTTTTACTTTTTGAGTTTTCTCAAAGCTGCGCAACTAGTTACGCGCCGAAGTTTATACGGAAGAATATGGAATAATAATAATAAATAATAATAAGCCTGAGCAATAGTATGAGTGCCTCGTGCTGCGCACGAGGCACTCCTCCTCCATTGAGCTTGCGCATCTCAATGGAGGAGGCGTGCCACGTGGCGCAGCCGTGGCACTAATAATAATAAGCCTGAGCAATAGTATGAGTGCCTCGTGCTGCGCACGAGGCACTCCTCCTCCATTGAGCTTGCGCATCTCAATGGAGGAGGCGTGCCACGTGGCGCAGCCGTGGCACTAACTAGACCAAAATTCCCGGGAAATTTTGAAGTGCCACGGACTACTGCCGGATGATCGCGGGATGCACCCATGAAGGTCAAGGACTCGATACTTAGTCATTTGACACCACCCATGACTCTCTATGTCAAACCATTCAAAAGATATTGGACTATAACGTATCGGCCAATCAGAAGAAGGGGCGTGGCTAATTTGCACCAATGAGGGTCAGGGACTCGATACTTGGTCATTTGACACCACCCATGTCTCTGTATGTCAAACCATTCAAAAGATATTGGACTATAACGTATCGGCCAATCAGAAGAAGGGGCGTGGCTAATTTGCACCAATGAGGGTCAGGGACTCCATACTTAGTCATTTGACACCACCCATGGCTCTGTATGTCAAACCATTCAAAAGATATTGGACTTTAACGTATCAGCCAATCAGAAGAAGGGGCGGGGCTAATTTGCACCAATGAGGGTCAGGGACTCGATACTTAGTCATTTGACACCACCCATGTCTCTGTATGTCAAACCATTCAAAAGATATTGGACTTTAACGTATCAGCCAATCAGAAGAAGGGGCGTGGCTAATTTGCACCAATGAGGGTCAGGGACTCGATACTTAGTCATTTGACACCACCCATGTCTCTGTATGTCAAACCATTCAAAAGATATTGGACTATAACGTATCGGCCAATCAGAAGAAGGGGCGTGGCTAATTTGCACCAATGAGGGTCAGGGACTCGATACTTAGTCATTTGACACCACCCATGTCTCTGTATGTCAAACCATTCAAAAGATATTGGACTATAACGTATCAGCCAATCAGAAGAAGGGGCGTGGCTAATTTGCACCAATGAGGGTCAGGGACTCGATACTTAGTCATTTGATACCACCCGTGAGTCTCTATGTCAAACCATTCAAAAGATATTGGACTATAACGTATCGGCCAATCAGAAGAAGGGGCGGGGCTAATTTGCACCAATGAGGGTCAGGGGCTCGATACTTAGTCATTTGATACCACCCGTGAGTCTCTATGTCAAACCATTCAAAAGATATTGGACTATAACGTATCGGCCAATCAGAAGAAGGGGCGGGGCTAATATGTATATATAATATACAAATGTAAATATTTATATGTATAATAATAATAATATACATATATATCCCATGAACCTGTCCCCAGCAGGACTGGGGATCATGTAAGGTCAAAAGGTCAGGGTTCAGATTCCTCCATTATCCAAGGTAAAGTATTATGAAGTCTGCATTGAGTGGGTCATGTGACTAGTTCTGGGTCACATGACCCGGAAGTATGGTAGTGTATATTGTATTGGAATGACTCAGCTAGTTCTTCGGATTTGACAAGCCTCAAATAACTTCACCTTGTAAACAAACTGTAGCTCCTAGCAGAAAAACAAAGACATCGTGAGAGAGACAGAACCCGGAAGATTCTGACAATCTTAATTTTATTCAGATATTCCTTAAAATGTGTTAGTAACGGCAATTCGAAAACAAAAATGAGATTTTTTTGAAGAAATTTTTATTTAACATTGCAGTGAATGGAGAGAGAGACAGGAATTGGCATGGCTCTTAGTCTCCCCGTTTAAATTTTGTGCACACCACGCCTGTCAAAGTCACATTTTAAGAATACCAAAATGTATGTCTACATTCTGACCAAAAATTATCTGTCCAGCTTTTACGGTTCGGCCGTGAGGTCGAGTTACAAATAAAAATTATGGTCATTTTTTCAGGGTTCTGCTCACTCTGATCAATTAAAACCTCCACTCTAGATTTGAAAAAGGGGGTTTTTTAGTCCTCGCTTGAAGGCTCATATCTTGAAAAGTGTACATTTTAGGAAAAAACAGTCCGGGGTTTGGAGAGAGAAGAGAAGTTTTCCTCCGTTTTGAAGTTTGAATGACGTTTCTACGTGCAAGTATGAGAAAGATACGTGACTTGGAAAAAAGGTGAATTTTGTCTTTTTTTTCTCAACATTTTCCCATCCGCTTTGAATGGCGCCATTGAAATGCATGGGAAAACAGTTCCCCATTAGTTTGGAAATTTGGAAATGTTTTTGCACTTCGTGCAAAAACTATTCGTGCCATCGTTCTGAAAATCCACAGGACTGTAGTTAAATTCAGGGCCTACAACTTTCTAAATCGGTTCAGAATTTTTCGAGTAACGGTATGCGAGTGGTGAGGCCCCAAAGTTCACGCAATGCGTTCCGGATGGGGCAAAAAGCGCACGTTTGTGCACGTTGCGCAAAAACGTGCACGCCAATCGCTGATAAAAGTCATACCAATTGATTCCCGATTAAGTCGCACGTTTCTACGTTTTTACTTTTTGAGTTTTCTCAAAGCTGTGCGACTAGTTACGCGCCGAAGTTTATACGGAAGAATATGGAATAAATAATAATAAATAATAAGCCTGAGCAATAGTATTAGTGCCTCGTGCTGCGCACGAGGCACTCCTCCTCCATTGAGCTTGCGCATCTCAATGGAGGAGGCGTGCCACGTGGCGCAGCCGTGGCACTAACTAGACCAAAATTCCCGGGAAATTTTGAAGTGCCACGGACTACTGCCGGATGATCGCGGGATGCACCCATGAAGGTCAAGGACTCGATACTTAGTCATTTGACACCACCCATGACTCTCTATGTCAAACCATTCAAAAGATATTGGACTATAACGTATCGGCCAATCAGAAGAAGGGGCGGGGCTAATTTGCACCAATGAGGGTCAGGGACTCGATACTTTGTCATTTGACACCACCCATGTCTCTGTATGTCAAACCATTCAAAAGATATTGGACTATAACGTATCGGCCAATCAGAAGAAGGGGCGGGGCTAATTTGCACCAATGAGGGTCAGGGACTCGATACTTTGTCATTTGACACCACCCATGTCTCTGTATGTCAAACCATTCAAAAGATATTGGACTATAACGTATCGGCCAATCAGAAGAAGGGGCGGGGCTAATTTGCACCAATGAGGGTCAGGGACTCGATACTTAGTCATTTGACACCACCCATGTCTCTGTATGTCAAACCATTCAAAAGATATTGGACTATAACGTATCGGCCAATCAGAAGAAGGGGCGTGGCTAATTTGCACCAATGAGGGTCAGGGACTCGATACTTAGTCATTTGACACCACCCATGTCTCTGTATGTCAAACCATTCAAAAGATATTGGACTTTAACGTATCAGCCAATCAGAAGAAGGGGCGTGGCTAATTTGCACCAATGAGGGTCAGGGACTCGATACTTAGTCATTTGACACCACCCATGTCTCTCTATGTCAAACCATTCAAAAGATATTGGACTATAAGGTATCGGCCAATCAGAAGAAGGGGCGGGGCTAATTTGCACCAATGAGGGTCAGGGGCTCGATACTTAGTCATTTGACACCACCCGTGACTCTTTATGTCAAACCATTCAAAAGATATTGGACTATAACGTATCGGCCAATCAGAAGAAGGGGCGGGGCTAATTTGCACCAATGAGGGTCAGGGGCTCGATACTTAGTCATTTGACACCACCCGTGACTCTTTATGTCAAACCATTCAAAAGATATTGGACTATAACGTATCGGCCAATCAGAAGAAGGGGCGGGGCTAATATGTATATATAATATACAAATGTAAATATTTATATGTATAATAATAATAATATACATATATATCCCATGAACCTGTCCCCAGCAGGACTGGGGATCATGTAAGGTCAGGGTTCAGATTCCTCCATTATCCAAGGTAAAGTATTATGAAGTCTGCATTGAGTGGGTCATGTGACTAGTTCTGGGTCACATGACCCGGAAGTATGGTAGTGTATATTGTATTGGAATGACTCAGCTAGTTCTTCGGATTTGACAAGCCTCAAATAACTTCACCTTGTAATCAAACTGTAGCTCCTAGCAGAAAAACAAAGACATCGTGAGAGAGACAGAACCCGGAAGATTCTGACAATCTTAATTTTATTCAGATATTCCTTAAAATGTGTTAGTAACGGCAATTCGAAAACAAAAATGAGATTTTTTTGAAGAAAACGTTATTTATTATGGGAGTCAATGGAGAGAAAGACAGGATTTGGCATGGCTGTTAGTCTCCCCGTTCAAATTTTGTGCACACCACGCCTGTCAAAGTCACATTTTATGAATCACAAAACCTATGTCTATATTCTGACCAAAAATGATCTGTCTACCTTTTACGGTTTGGCCGTGAGGTCGAGTTACAAATAAAAATTATGATCATTTTTTTAAAGTCTCTCGCACTCTGATCAATTAGAACCGCACTGAAGATTTGACAAAAAAGTGATTTCCAGTCCTCGCTTGAGCGCTCATATCTTGAAAAGTGTACATTTTAGGAAAAAACAGTCCGGGGTTTAGAGAGAGAAGAGAAGTTTTCCTCCGTTTTGAAGTTTGAATGACCTTTCTACGTGCAAGTATGAGAAAGATAGGTGACTCAGAAAAAAGGTGATTTTTTTTTTTTTAACCTCATCCCACACACAGTGTGAAATGCTGCCCCATACAAATACATGGTCCCCATTAGTTTGGAAATTTGGAAATGTTTTTGCACTTCGTGCAAAAACTATTCGTGCCATCGTTCTGAAAATCCACAGGAATGTAGTTAAATTCAGGGCCTACAACTTTCTAAATCGGTTCATAATTTTTCGAGTAACGGTGTGCGAGTGGTGAGGCCCCAAAGTTGACGCAATGCGTTCCGGATGGGGCAAAAAGTGCACGTTTGTGCACGTTGCGCAAAAACGTGCACGCCAATCGCTAATAAAAGTCATACCAATCGATTCCCGATTAAGGCGCACGTTTCTACGTTTTTACTTTTTGAGTTTTCTCAAAGCTGCGCAACTAGTTACGCGCCGAAGTTCATACGGAAGAATATGGAATAATAATAATAAACTAGACCAAAATTCCCGGGAAATTTTGAAGTGCCACGGACTACTGCCGGATGATCGCGGGATGCACCCATGAAGGTCAAGGACTTGATACTTAGTCATTTGACACCACCCATGACTCTCTATGTCAAACCATTCAAAAGATATTGGACTATTACGTATCGGCCAATCAGAAGGAGGGGCGGGGCTAATTTGCACCAATGAGGGTCAGGGACTCGATATTTAGTCATTTGACACCACCCATGTCTCTGTATGTCAAACCATTCAAAAGATATTGGACTTTAACGTATCAGCCAATCAGAAGAAGGGGCGTGGCTAATTTGCACCAATGAGGGTCAGGGACTCGATACTTAGTCATTTGACACCACCCATGTCTCTGTATGTCAAACCATTCAAAAGATATTGGACTATAACGTATCGGCCAATCAGAAGAAGGGGCGGGGCTAATTTGCACCAATGAGGGTCAGGGACTCCATACTTAGTCATTTGACACCACCCATGTCTCTGTATGTCAAACCATTCAAAAGATATTGGACTTTAACGTATCAGCCAATCAGAAGAAGGGGCGGGGCTAATTTGCACCAATGAGGGTCAGGGACTCGATACTTAGTCATTTGACACCACCCATGTCTCTGTATGTCAAACCATTCAAAAGATATTGGACTTTAACGTATCAGCCAATCAAAAGAAGGGGCGTGGCTAATTTGCACCAATGAGGGTCAGGGACTCGATACTTAGTCATTTGACACCACCCATGTCTCTGTATGTCAAACCATTCAAAAGATATTGGACTAAAACGTATCGGCCAATCACAAGAAGGGGCGGGGCTAATTTGCACCAATGAGGGTCAAGGACTCGATACAGATTCCAATGACACCACCCATGACTCTCTATGTCAAACTATTCAAAAGTTATTACAGAAAATATGTAATAGGCTAATAGAACCGCTAACAAGACCGCTAACGGGACCGCTAACGGGATAGCTAACAGAACCGCTAACGGAACCTCTAACAGTATCGCTAACTGAACCGCTAACGGGATCGCTAAAGGGATCGCTAACGGGACCGCTAACGGGACTGCTAACCGAGCCGCTAACGGAATCGCTAACCGAGCCGCTAACAACCGCTAACGGAACCGCTAACGGGACCGCTAATGGGACCGCTAATGGGATCGCTAACGGAACCGCTAACGTGACCGCTAACGGGACCGCTAACAGGATCGCTAACGGGATCGCTAACCGAGCCGCTAACGGAATCGCTAACCGAGCCGCTAACAACCGCTAACGGAACCGCTGACGGGACCGCTAATGGGACCGCTAATGGGATCGCTAACGGAACCGCTAACGGGACCGCTAACGGGACCGCTAACGGGACCGCTAACAGGATCGCTAACGGGATCGCTAACCGAGCCGCTAACGGAATCGCTAACCGAGCCGCTAACAACCACTAACGGAACCGCTAACGAGACCGCTAATGGGACCGCTAATGGGATCGCTAACGGGATCGCTAACGGGATCGCTAACGGGATCGCTAACGGGATCGCTAATGGGACCGCTAACCGAGCCGCTAATGGGGTCGCTAACGGGACCGCTAACAACCGCTAACGGAACCGCTAACGGGACCGCTAACAGAACCGCTAACAGAACCGCTAACAGGACCGCTAACGGGATCGCTAACAACCGCTAGCGGAACCGCTAACGGGACCGCTAATGGGATTGCTAACGGGACCGCTAACGGGGTCGCTAACTGGACCGCTAACGGGATCGCTAACGGGACCGCTAACGGGATCGCTAACGGAATCGCTAACTGAACCGCTAACGGGACCGCTAACCGAACCGCTAACGGGATCGCTAACTGAGCCGCTAACGGGATCGCTAACGGGATCGCTAACAACCGCTAATGGGACCGCTAACGGGATTGCTAACGGGACCGCTAACGGGGTCGCTAACTGGACCGCTAACGGGATCGCTAACTGGACCGCTAACGGGACCGCTAACGGGATCGCTAACAGGACCGCTAACAGAACCGCTAACGGGACCGCTAACACCAATAACACTACCATCCCATAATAAACACCTACCATCCCGTAATAACACTAACATCCCATAATAACACTAACATCCTATAAAAACACCTGACATCCCATAATAACACTAACATCCTATAAAAACACCTGACATCCCATAATAACACTAACATCCTATAAAAACACCTGACATCCCATAATAGCACTAACATCCTATAAAAACACCTGACATCCCATAATAACACTAACATCCTATAAAAACACCTGACATCCCATAATAACACTAATATCCTATAAAAACACCTGCCATCCCATAATAACACCTATCGTGTGTGTGTGTGTGTGTATGTGTGTGTGTGTGTGTGTGTGTGTGTGTGTGTGTGTGTGTGTGTGTGTGTGTGTGTGTGTGTGTTCATCTAAGGTTAAAAGGTCAGGGTTCAGATTTCTCCATTTTCCAGGTTATACTATGAATTCTGTACTGAGTGAGTCATGTGACCATTTCTGGGACAGTCTAATCAGTACAGCTGAGCTCTGGTTGCTAGGGGCAACAAGAACCTGATACAGAGGGAGCGGGAACTACTCAGCTGGATTTTCGGTTGTGACAAACCTGAAATCACTCCACTTTGCGCTCAAACCGTAGCTCTTAGCAGAAAAACGAAAACATTTTGAGAAACGGAGAACCTACCAGATTATCTAAATGTTATTTTCATACAGATATTCCTTAAAATGTGTTAGTAACGGCAATTCGAAAACAAAAATGAGATTTTTTTTAAGAAAACTTAATTTAACATGGGAGTCAATGAAGAGAGAGACAGGAACTGGCGTGTCTGTTGGCTCCCCCGTTAAAATTTTGTGCACACCACGCCTGTCAAAGTCACATTTTATGAATCACAAAACCTATGTCTATATTCTGACCAAAAATTATCTGTCTACCTTTTACGGTTTGGCCGTGACCTCGAGTTACAAATAAGAAATCATGTTTTTTTTTCAGTGTAACTACACTCTAGCAAACTGACTCCCGTGCTCTAGATTTGAAAAAAAGTGATTTCCAGTCCTCGCTTGAGGGCTCATATCTTGAAAAGTGTACATTTTAGGAAAAAACAGTTTCGGGTTTGGAGAGAGAAGAGAAGTTTTCCTCCGTTTTGAAGTTTGAATGACGTTTCTACGTGCAAGTATGAGAAAGATACGTGACTCGGAAAAAAGGTGAATTTTGTCTTTTTTTTCTCAACATTTTCCCATCCACTTATAATGGCGCCATTGAAATGCATGGGAAAATCTTCCCCATTAGTTTGGAAATTTGGAAATGTTTTTGCACTTCGTGCAAAAACTATTCGTGCCATCGTTTTGAAAATCCACAGGACCGTAGTTAAATTCAGGGCCTACAACTTTCTAAATCGGTTCAGAATTTTTCGACTAACGGTGTGCGAGTGGTGAGGCCCCAAACTTCTCGCAATGCGTTCCGGATGGGGCAAAAAGCGCACGTTTGTGCACGTTGCGCAAAAACGTGCACGCCAATCGCTAATAAAAGTCATACCACTCGATTCCCGATTAAGGCGCACGTTTCTACGTTTTTACTTTTCGCGTTTTCTCAAAGCTGTGGGACTAGTTACGCGCCAAAGTTTTTACGGAAGAATAAAGAATAATAATAAGCCTGAGCAATAGTATGAGTGCCTCGTGCTGCGCACGAGGCACTCCTCCTCCATTGAGCTTGCGCAGCTCAATGGAGGAGGCGTGCCACGTGGCGCAGCCGTGGCACTAACTAGACCAAAATTCCCGGGAAATTTTGAAGTGCCACGGACTACTGCCGGATGATCGCGGGATGCACCCATGAAGGTCAAGGACTCGATACTTTGTCATTTGACACCACCCATGACTCTCTATGTCAAACCATTCAAAAGATATTGGACTATAACGTATCGGCCAATCAGAAGAAGGGGCGTGGCTAATTTGCACCAATGAGGGTCAGGGACTCGATACTTAGTCATTTGACACCACCCATGTCTCTGTATGTCAAACCATTCAAAAGATATTGGACTTTAACGTATCAGCCAATCAGAAGAAGGGGCGTGGCTAATTTGCACCAATGAGGGTCAGGGACTCGATACTTGGTCATTTGACACCACCCATGTCTCTGTATGTCAAACCATTCAAAAGATATTGGACTATAACGTATCGGCCAATCAGAAGAAGGGGCGTGGCTAATTTGCACCAATGAGGGTCAGGGACTCGATACTTGGTCATTTGACACCACCCATGTCTCTGTATGTCAAACCATTCAAAAGATATTGGACTATAACGTATCGGCCAATCAGAAGAAGGGGCGTGGCTAATTTGCACCAATGAGGGTCAGGGACTCCATACTTAGTCATTTGACACCACCCATGTCTCTGTATGTCAAACCATTCAAAAGATATTGGACTTTAACGTATCAGCCAATCAGAAGAAGGGGCGTGGCTAATTTGCACCAATGAGGGTCAGGGACTCGATACTTAGTCATTTGACACCACCCATGTCTCTGTATGTCAAACCATTCAAAAGATATTGGACTATAACGTATCGGCCAATCAGAAGAAGGGGCGTGGCTAATTTGCACCAATGAGGGTCAGGGACTCGATACTTAGTCATTTGACACCACCCATGTCTCTGTATGTCAAACCATTCAAAAGATATTGGACTTTAACGTATCAGCCAATCAGAAGAAGGGGCGGGGCTAATTTGCACCAATGAGTGTCAGGGGCTCGATACTTAGTCATTTGATACCACCCGTGAGTCTCTATGTCAAACCATTCAAAAGATATTGGACTATAACGTATCGGCCAATCAGAAGAAGGGGCGGGGCTAATATGTATATATAATATACAAATGTAAATATTTATATGTATAATAATAATAATATACATATATATCCCATGAACCTGTCCCCAGCAGGACTGGGGATCATGTAAGGTCAAAAGGTCAGGGTTCAGATTCCTCCATTATCCAAGGTAAAGTATTATGAAGTCTGCATTGAGTGGGTCATGTGACTAGTTCTGGGTCACATGACCCGGAAGTATGGTAGTGTATATTGTATTGGAATGACTCAGCTAGTTCTTCGGATTTGACAAGCCTCAAATAACTTCACCTTGTAATCAAACTGTAGCTCCTAGCAGAAAAACAAAGACATCGTGAGAGAGACAGAACCCGGAAGATTCTGACAATCTTAATTTTATTCAGATATTCCTTAAAATGTGTTAGTAACGGCAATTCGAAAACAAAAATGAGATTTTTTTGAAGAAAACGTTATTTATTATGGGAGTCAATGGAGAGAAAGACAGGATTTGGCATGGCTGTTAGTCTCCCCGTTCAAATTTTGTGCACACCACGCCTGTCAAAGTCACATTTTATGAATCACAAAACCTATGTCTATATTCTGACCAAAAATGATCTGTCTACCTTTTACGGTTTGGCCGTGAGGTCGAGTTACAAATAAAAATTATGATCATTTTTTTAAAGTCTCTCGCACTCTGATCAATTAGAACCGCACTGAAGATTTGACAAAAAAGTGATTTCCAGTCCTCGCTTGAGCGCTCATATCTTGAAAAGTGTACATTTTAGGAAAAAACAGTCCGGGGTTTAGAGAGAGAAGAGAAGTTTTCCTCCGTTTTGAAGTTTGAATGACCTTTCTACGTGCAAGTATGAGAAAGATAGGTGACTCAGAAAAAAGGTGATTTTTTTTTTTTTAACCTCATCCCACACACAGTGTGAAATGCTGCCCCATACAAATACATGGTCCCCATTAGTTTGGAAATTTGGAAATGTTTTTGCACTTCGTGCAAAAACTATTCGTGCCATCGTTCTGAAAATCCACAGGAATGTAGTTAAATTCAGGGCCTACAACTTTCTAAATCGGTTCATAATTTTTCGAGTAACGGTGTGCGAGTGGTGAGGCCCCAAAGTTGACGCAATGCGTTCCGGATGGGGCAAAAAGTGCACGTTTGTGCACGTTGCGCAAAAACGTGCACGCCAATCGCTTATAAAAGTCATACCAATTGATTCCCGATTAAGTTGCACGTTTCTACGTTTTTACTTTTTGAGTTTTCTCAAAGCTGTGCGACTAGTTACGCGCCGAAGTTTATACGGAAGAATATGGAATAATAATAAATAACTAGACAAAATTCCCGGGAAATTTTGAAGTGCCACGGACTACTGCCGGATGATCGCGGGATGCACCCATGAAGGTCAAGGACTCGATACTTGGTCATTTGACACCACCCATGACTCTCTATGTCAAACCATTCAAAAGATATTGGACTATAACGTATCGGCCAATCAGAAGAAGGGGCGTGGCTAATTTGCACCAATGAGGGTCAGGGACTCGATACTTAGTCATTTGACACCACCCATGTCTCTGTATGTCAAACCATTCAAAAGATATTGGACTTTAACGTATCAGCCAATCAGAAGAAGGGGCGTGGCTAATTTGCACCAATGAGGGTCAGGGACTCGATACTTGGTCATTTGACACCACCCATGTCTCTGTATGTCAAACCATTCAAAAGATATTGGACTATAACGTATCGGCCAATCAGAAGAAGGGGCGGGGCTAATTTGCACCAATGAGGGTCAGGGACTCGATACTTAGTCATTTGACACCACCCATGTCTCTGTATGTCAAACCATTCAAAAGATATTGGACTATAACGTATCGGCCAATCAGAAGAAGGGGCGTGGCTAATTTGCACCAATGAGGGTCAGGGACTCGATACTTAGTCATTTGACACCACCCATGTCTCTGTATGTCAAACCATTCAAAAGATATTGGACTTTAACGTATCAGCCAATCAGAAGAAGGGGCGGGGCTAATTTGCACCAATGAGGGTCAGGGGCTCGATACTTAGTCATTTGACACCACCCATGTCTCTGTATGTCAAACCATTCAAAAGATATTGGACTTTAACGTATCAGCCAATCAGAAGAAGGGGCGGGGCTAATTTGCACCAATGAGGGTCAGGGGCTCGATACTTAGTCATTTGATACCACCCGTGACACTCTATGTCAAACCATTCAAAAGATATTGGACTATAACGTATCGGCCAATCAGAAGAAGGGGCGGGGCTAATTTGCACCAATGAGGGTCAGGGGCTCGATACTTAGTCATTTGACACCACCCGTGACTCTTTATGTCAAACCATTCAAAAGATATTGGACTATAACGTATCGGCCAATCAGAAGAAGGGGCGGGGCTAATATGTATATATAATATACAAATGTAAATATTTATATGTATAATAATAATAATATACATATATATCCCATGAACCTGTCCCCAGCAGGACTGGGGATCATGTAAGGTCAGGGTTCAGATTCCTCCATTATCCAAGGTAAAGTATTATGAAGTCTGCATTGAGTGGGTCATGTGACTAGTTCTGGGTCACATGACCCGGAAGTATGGTAGTGTATATTGTATTGGAATGACTCAGCTAGTTCTTCGGATTTGACAAGCCTCAAATAACTTCACCTTGTAATCAAACTGTAGCTCCTAGCAGAAAAACAAAGACATCGTGAGAGAGACAGAACCCGGAAGATTCTGACAATCTTAATTTTATTCAGATATTCCTTAAAATGTGTTAGTAACGGCAATTCGAAAACAAAAATGAGATTTTTTTGAAGAAAACGTTATTTATTATGGGAGTCAATGGAGAGAAAGACAGGATTTGGCATGGCTGTTAGTCTCCCCGTTCAAATTTTGTGCACACCACGCCTGTCAAAGTCACATTTTATGAATCACAAAACCTATGTCTATATTCTGACCAAAAATGATCTGTCTACCTTTTACGGTTTGGCCGTGAGGTCGAGTTACAAATAAAAATTATGATCATTTTTTTAAAGTCTCTCGCACTCTGATCAATTAGAACCGCACTGAAGATTTGACAAAAAAGTGATTTCCAGTCCTCGCTTGAGCGCTCATATCTTGAAAAGTGTACATTTTAGGAAAAAACAGTCCGGGGTTTAGAGAGAGAAGAGAAGTTTTCCTCCGTTTTGAAGTTTGAATGACCTTTCTACGTGCAAGTATGAGAAAGATAGGTGACTCAGAAAAAAGGTGATTTTTTTTTTTTTAACCTCATCCCACACACAGTGTGAAATGCTGCCCCATACAAATACATGGTCCCCATTAGTTTGGAAATTTGGAAATGTTTTTGCACTTCGTGCAAAAACTATTCGTGCCATCGTTCTGAAAATCCACAGGAATGTAGTTAAATTCAGGGCCTACAACTTTCTAAATCGGTTCATAATTTTTCGAGTAACGGTGTGCGAGTGGTGAGGCCCCAAAGTTGACGCAATGCGTTCCGGATGGGGCAAAAAGTGCACGTTTGTGCACGTTGCGCAAAAACGTGCACGCCAATCGCTAATAAAAGTCATACCAATCGATTCCCGATTAAGGCGCACGTTTCTACGTTTTTACTTTTTGAGTTTTCTCAAAGCTGCGCAACTAGTTACGCGCCGAAGTTCATACGGAAGAATATGGAATAATAATAATAAACTAGACCAAAATTCCCGGGAAATTTTGAAGTGCCACGGACTACTGCCGGATGATCGCGGGATGCACCCATGAAGGTCAAGGACTCGATACTTTGTCATTTGACACCACCCATGACTCTCTATGTCAAACCATTCAAAAGATATTGGACTATAACGTATCGGCCAATCAGAAGAAGGGGCGTGGCTAATTTGCACCAATGAGGGTCAGGGACTCGATACTTAGTCATTTGACACCACCCATGTCTCTGTATGTCAAACCATTCAAAAGATATTGGACTTTAACGTATCAGCCAATCAGAAGAAGGGGCGTGGCTAATTTGCACCAATGAGGGTCAGGGACTCGATACTTGGTCATTTGACACCACCCATGTCTCTGTATGTCAAACCATTCAAAAGATATTGGACTATAACGTATCGGCCAATCAGAAGAAGGGGCGTGGCTAATTTGCACCAATGAGGGTCAGGGACTCGATACTTGGTCATTTGACACCACCCATGTCTCTGTATGTCAAACCATTCAAAAGATATTGGACTATAACGTATCGGCCAATCAGAAGAAGGGGCGTGGCTAATTTGCACCAATGAGGGTCAGGGACTCCATACTTAGTCATTTGACACCACCCATGTCTCTGTATGTCAAACCATTCAAAAGATATTGGACTTTAACGTATCAGCCAATCAGAAGAAGGGGCGTGGCTAATTTGCACCAATGAGGGTCAGGGACTCGATACTTAGTCATTTGACACCACCCATGTCTCTGTATGTCAAACCATTCAAAAGATATTGGACTATAACGTATCGGCCAATCAGAAGAAGGGGCGTGGCTAATTTGCACCAATGAGGGTCAGGGACTCGATACTTAGTCATTTGACACCACCCATGTCTCTGTATGTCAAACCATTCAAAAGATATTGGACTTTAACGTATCAGCCAATCAGAAGAAGGGGCGGGGCTAATTTGCACCAATGAGTGTCAGGGGCTCGATACTTAGTCATTTGATACCACCCGTGAGTCTCTATGTCAAACCATTCAAAAGATATTGGACTATAACGTATCGGCCAATCAGAAGAAGGGGCGGGGCTAATATGTATATATAATATACAAATGTAAATATTTATATGTATAATAATAATAATATACATATATATCCCATGAACCTGTCCCCAGCAGGACTGGGGATCATGTAAGGTCAAAAGGTCAGGGTTCAGATTCCTCCATTATCCAAGGTAAAGTATTATGAAGTCTGCATTGAGTGGGTCATGTGACTAGTTCTGGGTCACATGACCCGGAAGTATGGTAGTGTATATTGTATTGGAATGACTCAGCTAGTTCTTCGGATTTGACAAGCCTCAAATAACTTCACCTTGTAATCAAACTGTAGCTCCTAGCAGAAAAACAAAGACATCGTGAGAGAGACAGAACCCGGAAGATTCTGACAATCTTAATTTTATTCAGATATTCCTTAAAATGTGTTAGTAACGGCAATTCGAAAACAAAAATGAGATTTTTTTGAAGAAAACGTTATTTATTATGGGAGTCAATGGAGAGAAAGACAGGATTTGGCATGGCTGTTAGTCTCCCCGTTCAAATTTTGTGCACACCACGCCTGTCAAAGTCACATTTTATGAATCACAAAACCTATGTCTATATTCTGACCAAAAATGATCTGTCTACCTTTTACGGTTTGGCCGTGAGGTCGAGTTACAAATAAAAATTATGATCATTTTTTTAAAGTCTCTCGCACTCTGATCAATTAGAACCGCACTGAAGATTTGACAAAAAAGTGATTTCCAGTCCTCGCTTGAGCGCTCATATCTTGAAAAGTGTACATTTTAGGAAAAAACAGTCCGGGGTTTAGAGAGAGAAGAGAAGTTTTCCTCCGTTTTGAAGTTTGAATGACCTTTCTACGTGCAAGTATGAGAAAGATAGGTGACTCAGAAAAAAGGTGATTTTTTTTTTTTTAACCTCATCCCACACACAGTGTGAAATGCTGCCCCATACAAATACATGGTCCCCATTAGTTTGGAAATTTGGAAATGTTTTTGCACTTCGTGCAAAAACTATTCGTGCCATCGTTCTGAAAATCCACAGGAATGTAGTTAAATTCAGGGCCTACAACTTTCTAAATCGGTTCATAATTTTTCGAGTAACGGTGTGCGAGTGGTGAGGCCCCAAAGTTGACGCAATGCGTTCCGGATGGGGCAAAAAGTGCACGTTTGTGCACGTTGCGCAAAAACGTGCACGCCAATCGCTTATAAAAGTCATACCAATTGATTCCCGATTAAGTTGCACGTTTCTACGTTTTTACTTTTTGAGTTTTCTCAAAGCTGTGCGACTAGTTACGCGCCGAAGTTTATACGGAAGAATATGGAATAATAATAAATAACTAGACAAAATTCCCGGGAAATTTTGAAGTGCCACGGACTACTGCCGGATGATCGCGGGATGCACCCATGAAGGTCAAGGACTCGATACTTGGTCATTTGACACCACCCATGACTCTCTATGTCAAACCATTCAAAAGATATTGGACTATAACGTATCGGCCAATCAGAAGAAGGGGCGTGGCTAATTTGCACCAATGAGGGTCAGGGACTCGATACTTAGTCATTTGACACCACCCATGTCTCTGTATGTCAAACCATTCAAAAGATATTGGACTTTAACGTATCAGCCAATCAGAAGAAGGGGCGTGGCTAATTTGCACCAATGAGGGTCAGGGACTCGATACTTGGTCATTTGACACCACCCATGTCTCTGTATGTCAAACCATTCAAAAGATATTGGACTATAACGTATCGGCCAATCAGAAGAAGGGGCGGGGCTAATTTGCACCAATGAGGGTCAGGGACTCGATACTTAGTCATTTGACACCACCCATGTCTCTGTATGTCAAACCATTCAAAAGATATTGGACTATAACGTATCGGCCAATCAGAAGAAGGGGCGTGGCTAATTTGCACCAATGAGGGTCAGGGACTCGATACTTAGTCATTTGACACCACCCATGTCTCTGTATGTCAAACCATTCAAAAGATATTGGACTTTAACGTATCAGCCAATCAGAAGAAGGGGCGGGGCTAATTTGCACCAATGAGGGTCAGGGGCTCGATACTTAGTCATTTGACACCACCCATGTCTCTGTATGTCAAACCATTCAAAAGATATTGGACTTTAACGTATCAGCCAATCAGAAGAAGGGGCGGGGCTAATTTGCACCAATGAGGGTCAGGGGCTCGATACTTAGTCATTTGATACCACCCGTGACACTCTATGTCAAACCATTCAAAAGATATTGGACTATAACGTATCGGCCAATCAGAAGAAGGGGCGGGGCTAATTTGCACCAATGAGGGTCAGGGGCTCGATACTTAGTCATTTGACACCACCCATGTCTCTGTATGTCAAACCATTCAAAAGATATTGGACTTTAACGTATCAGCCAATCAGAAGAAGGGGCGGGGCTAATTTGCAGCAATGAGGGTCAGGGGCTCGATACTTAGTCATTTGATACCACCCGTGACACTCTATGTCAAACCATTCAAAAGATATTGGACTATAACGTATCGGCCAATCAGAAGAAGGGGCGGGGCTAATTTGCACCAATGAGGGTCAGGGGCTCGATACTTAGTCATTTGACACCACCCATGTCTCTGTATGTCAAACCATTCAAAAGATATTGGACTATAACGTATCGGCCAATCAGAAGAAGGGGCGGGGCTAATTTGTATATATAATATTCAAATGTAAATATTTATATGTATAATAATAATAATATACATATATATCCAATGAACCTGTTCCCAGCAGGACTGGGGATCATGTAAGGTCAAAAGGTCAGGGTTCAGATTCCTCCATTTTCCAGGTTATATTACATGAAGTCTGTAATGACTGTGTCATGTGACCAGGTCTGGGTCAGTCTAATCAGCACAGCTGTGGTCTGGTTGTTAGGGGCAACAAGAACCTGATACAGAGGGAGCGGGAATGACAGCTAGATTTCGGTTGTGACAAACCTCAAATCACTCCACTTTGCGGTCAAACCGTAGCTCTTAGCAGAAAAATGAAAACATCGTGAGAGACGGAGAACCCAGAACATTCTGTCAATCTTATTTTCATTCAGATATTCCTTAAAATGTGTTAGTAACGGCAATTCGAAAACAAAAATGAGATTTTTTTGAAGAAAACGTTATTTAACATGGGAGTCAATGGAGAGAAAGACAGGATTTGGCGTGTCTGTTGGGCCCCCCGGTCAAATTGTGTGCACACCACGCCTGTCAAAGTCACATTTTATGAATCACAACACCTATGTCTATATTCTGACCAAAAATGATCTGTCTACCTTTTACGGTTTGGCCGTGAGGTCGAGTTACAAATAAAAATTATGATCATTTTTTTAAAGTCTCTCGCACTCTGATCAATTAGAACCGCACTGTAGATTTGACAAAAAAGTGATTTCCAGTCCTCGCTTGAGCGCTCATATCTTGAAAAGTGTACATTTTAGGAAAAAACAGTCCGGGGTTTGGAGAGAGAAGAGAAGTTTTCCTCCGTTTTGAAGTTTGAATGACGTTTCTACGTCCAAGTATGAGAAAGATACGTGACTCGGAAAAAAGGTGAATTTTGTCTTTTTTTTCTCAACATTTTCCCATCCGCTTATAATGGCGCCATTGAAATGCATGGGAAAATCTTCCCCATTAGTTTGGAAATTTGGAAATGTTTTTGCACTTCGTGCAAAAACTATTCTTGCCATCGTTCTGAAAATCCACAGGACTGTAGTTAAATTCAGGGCCTACAACTTTCTAAATCGGTTCAGAATTTTTCGAGTAACGGTGTGCGAGTGGTGAGGCCCCAAAGTTCACGCAATGCGTTCCGGATGGGGCAAAAAGCGCACGTTTGTGCACGTTGCGCAAAAACGTGAACGCCAATCGCTAATAAAAGTCATACCAATCGATTCCCGATTAAGTCGCACGTTTCTACGTTTTTACTTTTCGCGTTTTCTCAAAGCTGCGCAACTAGTTACGCGCCGAAGTTTATACGGAAGAATATGGAATAATAAATAAATAATAATAAGCCTGAGCAATAGTATGAGTGCCTCGTGCTGCGCACGAGGCACTCCTCCTCCATTGAGCTTGCGCATCTCAATGGAGGAGGAGTGCCACGTGGCGCAGCCGTGGCACTAACTAGACCAAAATTCCCGGGAAATTTTGAAGTGCCACGGACTACTGCCGGATGATCGCGGGATGCACCCATGAAGGTCAAGGACTCGATACTTGGTCATTTGACACCACCCATGACTCTCTATGTCAAACCATTCAAAAGATATTGGACTATAACGTATCGGCCAATCAGAAGAAGGGGCGTGGCTAATTTGCACCAATGAGGGTCAGGGACTCGATACTTGGTCATTTAACACCACCCATGTCTCTGTATGTCAAACCATTCAAAAGATATTGGACTATAACGTATCGGCCAATCAGAAGAAGGGGCGTGGCTAATTTGCACCAATGAGGGTCAGGGACTCCATACTTAGTCATTTGACACCACCCATGTCTCTGTATGTCAAACCATTCAAAAGATATTGGACTTTAACGTATCAGCCAATCAGAAGAAGGGGCGGGGCAAATTTGCACCAATGAGGGTCAGGGACTCGATACTTAGTCATTTGACACCACCCATGTCTCTGTATGTCAAACCATTCAAAAGATATTGGACTTTAACGTATCAGCCAATCAGAAGAAGGGGCGGGGCTAATTTGCACCAATGAGGGTCAGGGACTCGATACTTAGTCATTTGACACCACCCATGTCTCTGTATGTCAAACCATTCAAAAGATATTGGACTTTAACGTATCAGCCAATCAGAAGAAGGGGCGTGGCTAATTTGCACCAATGAGGGTCAGGGACTCGATACTTAGTCATTTGACACCACCCATGTCTCTGTATGTCAAACCATTCAAAAGATATTGGACTTTAACGTATCAGCCAATCAGAAGAAGGGGCGTGGCTAATTTGCACCAATGAGGGTCAGGGGCTCGATACTTAGTCATTTGATACCACCCGTGAGTCTCTATGTCAAACCATTCAAAAGATATTGGACTTTAACGTATCAGCCAATCAGAAGAAGGGGCGTGGCTAATTTGCACCAATGAGGGTCAGGGGCTCGATACTTAGTCATTTGATACCACCCGTGAGTCTCTATGTCAAACCATTCAAAAGATATTGGACTATAACGTATCGGCCAATCAGAAGAAGGGGCGGGGCTAATATGTATATATAATATACAAATGTAAATATTTATATGTATAATAATAATAATATACATATATATCCCATGAACCTGTCCCCAGCAGGACTGGGGATCATGTAAGGTCAAAAGGTCAGGGTTCAGATTCCTCCATTATCCAAGGTAAAGTATTATGAAGTCTGCATTGAGTGGGTCATGTGACTAGTTCTGGGTCACATGACCCGGAAGTATGGTAGTGTATATTGTATTGGAATGACTCAGCTAGTTCTTCGGATTTGACAAGCCTCAAATAACTTCACCTTGTAATCAAACTGTAGCTCCTAGCAGAAAAACAAAGACATCGTGAGAGAGACAGAACCCGGAAGATTCTGACAATCTTAATTTTATTCAGATATTCCTTAAAATGTGTTAGTAACGGCAATTCGAAAACAAAAATGAGATTTTTTTGAAGAAAACTTATTTTAACATTAGACTTAATGGAGACAGAGGCAGGATTTGGCGTGACTCTTGGCTCCCCCGTTCAAATTTTGTGCACACCACGCCTGTCAAAGTCACATTATTTGAATCTCAACATCTATGTCTACATTCTGACCAAAGATTATCTTTCTAGCTTTTACGGTTCGGCCGTGAGCTCAAGTTACAAATAAAAATTATGGTCATTTTTTCAAAGTCTCTCGCACTCTGATCAATTAGAACCGCACTGAAGATTTGACAAAAAAGTGATTTCCAGTCCTCGCTTGAGGGCTCATATCTTGAAAAGTGTACATTTTAGGAAAAAACAGTCTGGGGTTTAGAGAGAGAAGAGAAGTTTTCCTCCGTTTTGAAGTTTGAATGACGTTTCTACGTGCAAGTATGAGAAAGATAGGTGACTCAGAAAAAAGGTGATTTTTTTTTTTTTTAACCTTCACCGGACATTTTACACCCACAGTGTGAAATGCTGCCCCATACAAATACATGGGAAAATCTTCCCCATTAGTTTGGAAATTTGGAAATGTTTTTGCACTTCGTGCAAAAACTATTCGTGCCATCGTTCTGAAAATCCAGAGGACTGTAGTTAAATTCAGGGCCTACAACTTTCTAAATCGGTTCAGAATTTTTCGAGTAACGGTATGCGAGTGGTGAGGCCCCAAAGTTCACGCAATGCGTTCCGGATGGGGCAAAAAGTGCACGTTTGTGCACGTTGCGCAAAAACGTGCACGCCAATCGCTTATAAAAGTCATACCAATTGATTCCCGATTAAGTCGCACGTTTCTACGTTTTTACTTTTTGAGTTTTCTCAAAGCTGCGCAACTAGTTACGCGCCGAAGTTTATACGGAAGAATATGGAATAATAATAAATAAATAATAAGCCTGAGCAATAGTATTAGTGCCTCGTGCTGCGCACGAGGCACTCCTCCTCCATTGAGCTTGCGCATCTCAATGGAGGAGGAGTGCCACGTGGCGCAGCCGTGGCACTAACTAGACAAAATTCCCGGGAAATTTTGAAGTGCCACGGACTACTGCCGGATGATCGCGGGGCTTATTTGCACCCATGAAGGTCAAGGACTCGATACAGATTCCAATGACACCACCCATGACTCTCTATGTCAAACCATTCAAAAGTTATTACAGAAAATATAGAACCGCTAACTGAACCGCTAACGGGATCGCTAACGGGATTGCTAACGGGACCGCTAACGGGACCGCTAACCGAGCCGCTAACGGGATCGCTAACTGAGCCGCTAACAACCGCTAACGGAACCGCTAACGGGACCGCTAATGGGATCGCTAACGGGACCGCTAACGGGACCGCTAACGGGATCGCTAACGGGATCGCTAACGGGATCGCTAACGGGATCGCTAACGGGATCGCTAACGGGATCGCTAACGGGACCGCTAACCGAGCCGCTAATGGGATCGCTAACGGGACCGCTAACAACCGCTAACAGAACCGCTAACAGAACCGCTAACAGGATCGCTAACAACCGCTAGCGGAACCGCTAACGGGACCGCTAATGGGATTGCTAACGGGACCGCTAACGGGGTCGCTAACTGGACCGCTAACGGGATCGCTAACTGGACCGCTAACGGTACCGCTAACGGGATCGCTAACGGAATCGCTAACTGAACCGCTAACGGGACCGCTAACCGAGCCGCTAACGGGATTGCTAACCGAGCCGCTAATGGGATCGCTAACGGGACCGCTAACAACCGCTAACGGAACCGCTAACAGGACCGCTAACAGAACCGCTAACAGAACCGCTAACGGGACCGCTAACGGGATCGCTAACAACCGCTAGCGGAACCGCTAACGGGACCGCTAACGGGACCGCTAACGGGGTCGCTAACTGGACCGCTAACGGGATCGCTAACTGGACCGCTAACGGGACCGCTAACGGGATCGCTAACGGAATCGCTAACTGAACCGCTAATGGGACCGCTAACGGGATCGCTAACAACCGCTAGCGGAACCGCTAACGGGACCGCTAACGGGGTCGCTAACTGGACCGCTAACGGGACCGCTAACGGGATCGCTAACGGAATCGCTAACTGAACCGCTAACGGGACCGCTAACGGGATCGCTAACAACCGCTAGCGGAACCGCTAACTGGACCGCTAACGGGATCGCTAACTGGACCGCTAACGGGACAGCTAACGGGACCGCTAACGGGATCGCTAACGGAATCGCTAACTGAACCGCTAACGGGACCGCTAACCGAGCCGCTAACGGGATCGCTAACCAAGCCGCTAACGGGATCGCTAACGGGATCGCTAACAACCGCTAACGGGACCGCTAACGGGACCGCTAACGGGATTGCTAACGGGACCGCTAACGGGGTCGCTAACGGGGTCGCTAACTGGACCGCTAACGGGATCGCTAACTGGACCGCTAACGGGACCGCTAACGGGATCGCTAACAGGACCGCTAACAGAACCGCTAACGGGACCGCTAACACCAATAACACTACCATCCCATAATAAACACCTACCATCCCATAATAACACTAACATCCCATAATAACACTAACATCCTATAAAAACACCTGCCATCCCATAATAACACTAACATCCTATAAAAACACCTGCCATCCCATAATAACACTAACATCCTATAAAAACACCTGACATCCCATAATAACACTAACATCCTATAAAAACACCTGTCATCCCATAATAACACTAACATCCTATAAAAACACCTGACATCCCATAATAACACTAACATCCTATAAAAACACCTTACATCCCATAATAACACCTATCGTGTGTGTGTGTGTGTGTGTGTGTGTGTGTGTGTGTGTGTTCATCTAAGGTTAAAAGGTCAGGGTTCAGATTTCTCCATTTTCCAGGTTATACTATGAATTCTGTACTGAGTGAGTCATGTGACCAGTTCTGGGTCAGTCTAATCAGTCAACAGCTGAGCTCTGGTTGCTAGGGGCAACAAGAACCTGATACAGAGGGAGCGGGAATGACTCAGCTGGATTTTTGGTTGTGACAAACCTGAAATCCCTCCACTTTGCGCTCAAACCGTAGCTCTTAGCAGAAAAACGAAAACATTTTGAGAAACAGAGAACCTACCAGATTATCTAAATGTTATTTTCATACAGATATTCCTTAAAATGTGTTAGTAACGGCAATTCGAAAACAAAAATGAGATTTTTTTTAAGAAAACTTCATTTAACATGGGAGTCAATGAAGAGAGAGACAGGAATTGGCGTGTCTGTTGGCTCCTCCGTTAAAATTTTGTGCACACCACGCCTGTCAAAGTCACATTTTATGAATCACAACACCTATGTCTATATTCTGACCAAAAATTATCTGTCTACCTTTTACGGTTTGCCCGTGAGCTCGAGTTACAAATAAGAAATCATGTTTTTTTTTCAGTGTAACTACACTCTAGCAAACTGACTCCCGTGCTCTAGATTTGAAAAAAAGTGATTTCCAGTCCTCGCTTGAGGGCTCATATCTTGAAAAGTGTACATTTTAGGAAAAAACAGTCCGGGGTTTGGAGAGAGAAGAGAAGTTTTCCTCCGTTTTGAAGTTTGAATGACGTTTCTACGTCCAAGTATGAGAAAGATACGTGACTCGGAAAAAAGGTGAATTTTGTCTTTTTTTTCTCAACATTTTCCCATCCGCTTATAATGGCACCATTGAAATGCATGGGAAAATCTTCCCCATTAGTTTGGAAATTTGGAAATGTTTTTGCACTTCGTGCAAAAACTATTCGTGCCATCGTTCTGAAAATCCACAGGACTGTAGTTAAATTCAGGGCCTACAACTTTCTAAATCGGTTCAGAATTTTTCGAGTAACGGTGTGCGAGTGGTGAGGCCCCAAACTTCACGCAATGCGTTCCGGATGGGGCAAAAAGCGCACGTTTGTGCACGTTGCGCAAAAACGTGCACGCCAATCGCTAATAAAAGTCATACCCATCGATTCCCGATTAAGGCGCACGTTTCTACGTTTTTACTTTTCGCGTTTTCTCAAAGCTGTAGGAGGAGTAGCCGGACAAAGTTTTTACGGAAGAATATATAAATAATAATAAGCCTGAGCAATAGTATGAGTGCCTCGTGCTGCGCACGAGGCACTCCTCCTCCATTGAGCTTGCGCAGCTCAATGGAGGAGGCGTGCCACGTGGCGCAGCCGTGGCACTAACTAGACCAAAATTCCCGGGAAATTTTGAAGTGCCACGGACTACTGCCGGATGATCGCGGGATGCACCCATGAAGGTCAAGGACTCGATACTTGGTCATTTGACACCACCCATGACTCTCTATGTCAAACCATTCAAAAGATATTGGACTATAACGTATCGGCCAATCAGAAGAAGGGGCGGGGCTAATTTGCACCAATGAGGGTCAGGGACTCGATACTTTGTCATTTGACACCACCCATGTATCTGTATGTCAAACCATTCAAAAGATATTGGACTTTAACGTATCAGCCAATCAGAAGAAGGGGCGGGGCTAATTTGCACCAATGATGGTCAGGGACTCGATACTTAGTCATTTGACACCACCCATGTCTCTGTATGTCAAACCATTCAAAAGATATTGGACTTTAACGTATCAGCCAATCAGAAGAAGGGGCGGGGCTAATTTGCACCAATGAGGGTCAGGGACTCCATACTTAGTTATTTGACACCCCCCATGTCTCTGTATGTCAAACCATTCAAAAGATATTGGACATTAACGTATCAGCCAATCAGAAGAAGGGGCGTGGCTAATTTGCACCAATGAGGGTCAGGGACTCGATACATAGTCATTTGACACCACCCATGTCTCTGTATGTCAAACCATTCAAAAGATATTGGACTTTAACGTATCAGCCAATCAGAAGAAGGGGCGGGGCTAATTTGCACCAATGAGGGTCAGGGACTCCATACTTAGTCGTTTGACACCACCCATGTCTCTGTATGTCAAACCATTCAAAAGATATTGGACTTTAACGTATCAGCCAATCAGAAGAAGGGGCGTGGCTAATTTGCACCAATGAGGGTCAGGGACTCGATACTTAGTCATTTGACACCACCCATGTCTCTCTATGTCAAACCATTCAAAAGATATTGGACTATAACGTATCGGCCAATCAGAAGAAGGGGCGTGGCTAATTTGCACCAATGAGGGTCAGGGACTCGATACTTAGTCATTTGACACCACCCATGTCTCTGTATGTCAAACCATTCAAAAGATATAGGACTTTAACGTATCAGCCAATCAGAAGAAGGGGCGTGGCTAATTTGCACCAATAAAGGTCAAGGACCTGATACTGAGTAATATGACACCACCCATGTCTCTGTATGTCAAACCATTTAAAAGATATTGGACTTTAACGTATCAGCCAATCAGAAGAAGGGGCGGGGCTAATGTGCATTGACTGATCACATGACCCGGAAGTGTATACTGTATTATGCTGTATATACTGTATTGGAATGAGTCAGCTAGATTTTCGTTCTAGTCTGGTTCTAGTCTGGTTCTGGTTCTGGTTCTGGTTCTAGTCTGGTTCTAGTCTGGTTCTAGTCTGGTTCTGGTTCTGGTTCTAGTCTGGTTCTGGTTCTGATCTGGTTCTGGTTCTAGTCTGGTTCATGTTCTGGTTCTGGTTCTAGTCTGGTTCTAGTCTGGTTCTAGTCTGGTTCTGGTTCTGGTTCTAGTCTGGTTCTGGTTCTAGTCTGGTTCTGGTCCTGGTTCTGGTTCTGGTCCTGGTTCTGATCTGGTTCTGGTTCTAGTCTGGTTCTAGTTCTAGTCTGGTTCTGGTTCTAGTCTGGTTCTAGTCTGGTTCTGGTTCTAGTCTGGTTCTGGTTCTAGTCTGGTTCGGGTTCTAGTCTGGTTCTAGTCTGGTTCTGGTTCTAGTCTGGTTCTGGTTCTAGTCTGGTTCTGGTTCTAGTCTGGTTCTAGTCTGGTTCTGGTTCTAGTCTGGTTCTGGTTCTAGTCTGGTTCTGGTTCTAGTCTGGTTCTAGTCTGGTTCTAGTCTGGTTCTGGTTCTGGTTCTAGTCTGGTTCTAGTCTGGTTCTAGTCTGGTTCTGGTCTGGTTCTGGTTCTAGTCTGGTTCTAGTCTGGTTCTGGTTCTAGTCTGGTTCTAGTCTGGTTCTGGTCTGGTTCTAGTCTGGTTCTGGTTCTAGTCTGGTTGTCGTCTGGTTGTGGTTCTAGTCTGGTTCTGGTCTGGTTCTAGTCTGGTTCTGGTTCTAGTCTGGTTGTCGTCTGGTTCTGGTTCTAGTCTGGTTCTGGTCTGGTTCTAGTCTGGTTCTGGTTCTAGTCTGGTTCTGGTTCTAGTCTGGTTCTAGTCTGGTCTGGTTCTAGTCTGGTTCTATAAAAACACCTTCCATCCCATAATAACACTAACATCCTATAATAAACACCTGCCATTCCAGAGTAATATGTCATCACCCATTACTCTGTATGTCAAACCATTCAAAAGATATTGGACTATAACGTATCGGCCAATCAGAAGAAGGGGCGTGGCTAATTTGGACCAATAAAGGTCAAGGACCTGATACTGAGTAATATGACATCACCCGTGTCTCTGTATGTCAAACCATTCAAAAGATATTGGACTATAACGTATCAGCCAATCAGAAGAAGGGGCGGGGCTAATGTGCATTGACTGGGTCATGTGACCCGGAAGTGTATACTGTATTATGCTGTATACTGTATTGGAATGAGTCAGCTAGATTTTCGGTTTTGACAAGCCTGAAATAACTTCACCCTGTGATGAAACCGTAGCTCTTAGCAGAAAAACGAAAACATTTTGAGAAACAGATAACCTAGCAGATTCTCTAAATGTTATTTTCATACAGATATTCCTTAAAATGTGTTAGTAACGGCAATTCGAAAACAAAAATTAGATTTTTTTGAAGAAAACGTTTTTTATAATGGGAGTCAATGAAGGGCGAGACAGGATTTGGCGCGTCTGTTGGGCCCCCCGTTAAAATTTTGTGCACACCACGCCTGTCAAAGTCACATTTTATAAATCACAACACCTATGTCTATATTCTGACCAAAAATTATCTTTCTACCTTTTACGGTTTGGCCGTGACCTCGAGTTACAAATAAGAAATCATGTTTTTTTTTCAGTCTAACTACACTCTAGCGAACTGACTCCCGTGCTCTAGATTTGAAAAAAAGTGATTTCCAGTCCTCGCTTGAGCGCTCATATCTTGAAAAGTGTACATTTTAGGAAAAAACAGTCCGGGGTTTAGAGAGAGAAGAGAAGTTTTCCTCCGTTTTGAAGTTTGAATGACGTTTCTACGTGCAAGTATGAGAAAGATACGTGACTTGGAAAAAAGGTGAATTTTGTCTTTTTTTTCTCAACATTTTCCCATCCGCTTTGAATGGCGCCATTGAAATGCATGGGAAAACAGTTCCCCATTAGTTTGGAAATTTGGAAATGTTTTTGCACTTCGTGCAAAAACTATTCGTGCCATCGTTCTGAAAATCCAGAGGACTGTAGTTAAATTCAGGGCCTACAACTTTCTAAATCGGTTCAGAATTTTTCGAGTAACGGTATGCGAGTGGTGAGGCCCCAAAGTTCACGCAATGCGTTCCGGATGGGGCAAAAAGCGCACGTTTGTGCACGTTGCGCAAAAACGTGCACGCCAATCGCTTATAAAAGTCATACCAATTGATTCCCGATTAAGTCGCACGTTTCTACGTTTTTACTTTTTGAGTTTTCTCAAAGCTGCGCAACTAGTTACGCGCCGAAGTTTATACGGAAGAATATGGAATAATAATAAATAAACTAGACCAAAATTCCCGGGAAATTTTGAAGTGCCACGGACTACTGCCGGATGATCGCGGGATGCACCCATGAAGGTCAAGGACTCGATACTTAGTCATTTGACACCACCCATGTCTCTGTATGTCAAACCATTCAAAAGATATTGGACTTTAACGTATCAGCCAATCAGAAGAAGGGGCGTGGCTAATTTGCACCAATGAGGGTCAGGGACTCGATACTTGGTCATTTGACACCACCCATGTCTCTGTATGTCAAACCATTCAAAAGATATTGGACTATAACGTATCGGCCAATCAGAAGAAGGGGCGTGGCTAATTTGCACCAATGAGGGTCAGGGACTCCATACTTAGTCATTTGACACCACCCATGTCTCTGTATGTCAAACCATTCAAAAGATATTGGACTTTAACGTATCAGCCAATCAGAAGAAGGGGCGGGGCTAATTTGCACCAATGAGGGTCAGGGACTCCATACTTAGTCATTTGACACCACCCATGTCTCTGTATGTCAAACCATTCAAAAGATATTGGACTTTAACGTATCAGCCAATCAGAAGAAGGGGCGTGGCTAATTTGCACCAATGAGGGTCAGGGACTCGATACTTAGTCATTTGACACCACCCATGTCTCTGTATGTCAAACCATTCAAAAGATATTGGACTTTAACGTATCAGCCAATCAGAAGAAGGGGCGGGGCTAATTTGCACCAATGAGGGTCAGGGGCTCGATACTTAGTCATTTGACACCACCCATGTCTCTGTATGTCAAACCATTCAAAAGATATTGGACTTTAACGTATCAGCCAATCAGAAGAAGGGGCGGGGCTAATTTGCACCAATGAGGGTCAGGGGCTCGATACTTAGTCATTTGATACCACCCGTGAGTCTCTATGTCAAACCATTCAAAAGATATTGGACTATAACGTATCGGCCAATCAGAAGAAGGGGCGGGGCTAATATGTATATATAATATACAAATGTAAATATTTATATGTATAATAATAATAATATACATATATATCCCATGAACCTGTCCCCAGCAGGACTGGGGATCATGTAAGGTCAAAAGGTCAGGGTTCAGATTCCTCCATTATCCAAGGTAAAGTATTATGAAGTCTGCATTGAGTGGGTCATGTGACTAGTTCTGGGTCACATGACCCGGAAGTATGGTAGTGTATATTGTATTGGAATGACTCAGCTAGTTCTTCGGATTTGACAAGCCTCAAATAACTTCACCTTGTAATCAAACTGTAGCTCCTAGCAGAAAAACAAAGACATCGTGAGAGAGACAGAACCCGGAAGATTCTGACAATCTTAATTTTATTCAGATATTCCTTAAAATGTGTTAGTAACGGCAATTCGAAAACAAAAATGAGATTTTTTTGAAGAAAACGTTATTTATTATGGGAGTCAATGGAGAGAAAGACAGGATTTGGCATGGCTGTTAGTCTCCCCGTTCAAATTTTGTGCACACCACGCCTGTCAAAGTCACATTTTATGAATCACAAAACCTATGTCTATATTCTGACCAAAAATGATCTGTCTACCTTTTACGGTTTGGCCGTGAGGTCGAGTTACAAATAAAAATTATGATCATTTTTTTAAAGTCTCTCGCACTCTGATCAATTAGAACCGCACTGAAGATTTGACAAAAAAGTGATTTCCAGTCCTCGCTTGAGCGCTCATATCTTGAAAAGTGTACATTTTAGGAAAAAACAGTCCGGGGTTTAGAGAGAGAAGAGAAGTTTTCCTCCGTTTTGAAGTTTGAATGACCTTTCTACGTGCAAGTATGAGAAAGATAGGTGACTCAGAAAAAAGGTGATTTTTTTTTTTTTAACCTCATCCCACACACAGTGTGAAATGCTGCCCCATACAAATACATGGTCCCCATTAGTTTGGAAATTTGGAAATGTTTTTGCACTTCGTGCAAAAACTATTCGTGCCATCGTTCTGAAAATCCACAGGAATGTAGTTAAATTCAGGGCCTACAACTTTCTAAATCGGTTCAGAATTTTTCGAGTAACGGTATGCGAGTGGTGAGGCCCCAAAGTTCACGCAATGCGTTCCGGATGGGGCAAAAAGCGCACGTTTGTGCACGTTGCGCAAAAACGTGCACGCCAATCGCTTATAAAAGTCATACCAATTGATTCCCGATTAAGGCGCACGTTTCTACGTTTTTACTTTTTGAGTTTTCTCAAAGCTGCGCAACTAGTTACGCGCCGAAGTTTATACGGAAGAATATGGAATAATAAATAAATAAGCCTGAGCAATAGTATTAGTGCCTCGTGCTGCGCACGAGGCACTCCTCCTCCATTGAGCTTGCGCATCTCAATGGAGGAGGCGTGCCACGTGGCGCAGCCGTGGCACTAACTAGACAAAATTCCCGGGAAATTTTGAAGTGCCACGGACTACTGCCGGATGATCGCGGGATGCACCCATGAAGGTCAAGGACTCGATACTTGGTCATTTGACACCACCCATGACTCTCTATGTCAAACCATTCAAAAGATATTGGACTATAACGTATCGGCCAATCAGAAGAAGGGGCGTGGCTAATTTGCACCAATGAGGGTCAGGGACTCGATACTTAGTCATTTGACACCACCCATGTCTCTGTATGTCAAACCATTCAAAAGATATTGGACTATAACGTATCAGCCAATCAGAAGAAGGGGCGTGGCTAATTTGCACCAATGAGGGTGAGGGACTCCATACTTAGTCATTTGACACCACCCATGTCTCTGTATGTCAAACCATTCAAAATATATTGGACTTTAACGTATCAGCCAATCAGAAGAAGGGGCGGGGCTAATTTGCACCAATGAGGGTCAGGGACTCGATACTTAGTCATTTGACACCACCCATGTCTCTGTATGTCAAACCATTCAAAAGATATTGGACTTTAACGTATCAGCCAATCAGAAGAAGGGGCGTGGCTAATTTGCACCAATGAGGGTCAGGGACTCGATACTTAGTCACTTGACACCACCCATGTCTCTGTATGTCAAACCATTCAAAAGATATTGGACTATAACGTATCGGCCAATCAGAAGAAGGGGCGTGGCTAATTTGCACCAATGAGGGTCAGGGACTCGATACTTAGTCATTTGACACCACCCATGTCTCTGTATGTCAAACCATTCAAAAGATATTGGACTTTAACGTATCAGCCAATCAGAAGAAGGGGCGGGGCTAATTTGCACCAATGAGGGTCAGGGGCTCGATACTTAGTCATTTGATACCACCCGTGAGTCTCTATGTCAAACCATTCAAAAGATATTGGACTATAACGTATCGGCCAATCAGAAGAAGGGGCGGGGCTAATATGTATATATAATATACAAATGTAAATATTTATATGTATAATAATAATAATATACATATATATCCCATGAACCTGTCCCCAGCAGGACTGGGGATCATGTAAGGTCAAAAGGTCAGGGTTCAGATTCCTCCATTATCCAAGGTAAAGTATTATGAAGTCTGCATTGAGTGGGTCATGTGACTAGTTCTGGGTCACATGACCCGGAAGTATGGTAGTGTATATTGTATTGGAATGACTCAGCTAGTTCTTCGGATTTGACAAGCCTCAAATAACTTCACCTTGTAATCAAACTGTAGCTCCTAGCAGAAAAACAAAGACATCGTGAGAGAGACAGAACCCGGAAGATTCTGACAATCTTAATTTTATTCAGATATTCCTTAAAATGTGTTAGTAACGGCAATTCGAAAACAAAAATGAGATTTTTTTGAAGAAAACGTTATTTAACATGGGAGTCAATGGAGAGAAAGACAGGATTTGGCGTGTCTGTTGGGCCCCCCGGTCAAATTTTGTGCACACCACGCCTGTCAAAGTCACATTTTATAAATCACAACACCTATGTCTATATTCTGACCAAAGATTATCTTTCTAGCTTTTACGGTTCGGCCGTGAGCTCAAGTTACAAATAAAAATTATGGTCATTTTTTCAAAGTCTCTCCCACTCTGATCAATTAGAACCGCACTGTAGATTTGACAAAAAAGTGATTTCCAGTCCTCGCTTGAGCGCTCATATCTTGAAAAGTGTACATTTTAGGAAAAAACAGTCCGGGGTTTGGAGAGAGAAGAGAAGTTTTCCTCCGTTTTGAAGTCTGAATGACGTTTCTACGTCCAAGTATGAGAAAGATACGTGACTCGGAAAAAAGGTGAATTTTGTCTTTTTTTTCTCAACATTTTCCCATCCGCTTATAATGGCGCCATTGAAATGCATGGGAAAATCTTCCCCATTAGTTTGGAAATTTGGAAATGTTTTTGCACTTCGTGCAAAAACTATTCTTGCCATCGTTCTGAAAATCCACAGGACTGTAGTTAAATTCAGGGCCTACAACTTTCTAAATTGGTTCAGAATTTTTCGAGTAACGGTGTGCGAGTGGTGAGGCCCCAAAGTTCACGCAATGCGTTCCGGATGGGGCAAAAAGCGCACGTTTGTGCACGTTGCGCAAAAACGTGCACGCCAATCGCTAATAAAAGTCATACCAATCGATTCCCGATTAAGTCGCACGTTTCTACGTTTTTACTTTTCGCGTTTTCTCAAAGCTGTGGGACTAGTTACGCGCCGAAGTTTATACGGAAGAATATGGAATAAATAATAAGCCTGAGCAATAGTAAGAGTGCCTCGTGCTGCGCACGAGGCACTCCTCCTCCATTGAGCTTGCGCATCTCAATGGAGGAGGAGTGCCACGTGGCGCAGCCGTGGCACTAACTAGACCAAAATTCCCGGGAAATTTTGAAGTGCCACGGACTACTGCCGGATGATCGCGGGATGCACCCATGAAGGTCAAGGACTCGATACTTGGTCATTTGACACCACCCATGTCTCTGTATGTCAAACCATTCAAAAGATATTGGACTTTAACGTATCAGCCAATCAGAAGAAGGGGTGGGGATAATTTGCACCAATGAGGGTCAGGGACTCCATACTTAGTCATTTGACACCACCCATGTCTCTGTATGTCAAACCATTCAAAAGATATTGGACTTTAACGTATCAGCCAATCAGAAGAAGGGGCGGGGCTAATTTGCACCAATGAGGGTCAGGGACTCCATACTTAGTCATTTGACACCACCCATGTCTCTGTATGTCAAACCGTTCAAAAGATATTGGACTTTAACGTATCAGCCAATCAGAAGAAGGGGCGTGGCTAATTTGCACCAATGAGGGTCAGGGACTCCATACTTAGTCATTTGACACCACCCATGTCTCTGTATGTCAAACCATTCAAAAGATATTGGACTTTAACGTATCAGCCAATCAGAAGAAGGGGCGGGGCTAATTTGCACCAATGAGGGTCAGGGACTCGATACTTAGTCATTTGATACCACCCGTGAGTCTCTATGTCAAACCATTCAAAAGATATTGGACTATAACGTATCGGCCAATCAGAAGAAGGGGCGGGGCTAATTTGCACCAATGAGGGTCAGGGGCTCGATACTTAGTCATTTGACACCACCCATAAATCTGTATGTCAAACCATTCAAAAGATATTGGACTTTAACGTATCAGCCAATCAGAAGAAGGGGTGGGGCTAATGTGCATTCCCTGGGTCATGTGACCAGTTCTGGGTCACATGACCCGGAAGTGTATACTGTATTATGCTGTATATACTGTGGATGGATGGATGGATGGATGATGGATGGATGATGGATGGATGATGGATGGATGATGGATGGATGGATGATGGATGGATGATGGATGGATGATGGATGGATGGATGATGGATGGATGATTGATGGATGGAGGGATGGATGGATGATGGATGGATGATGGATGGATGGATGGATGATGGATGGATGATGGATGGATGGATGATGGATGGATGATGGATGGATGGATGGAGGGATGGATGGATGATGGATGGATGATGGATGGATGGATGATGGAGGGATGATGGATGGATGGATGGTGGATGGATGATGGATGGATGGAGGGATGGATGGATGATGGATGGATGATGGATGGATGATGGATGGATGGATGGATGGATGATTGATGGATGATGGATGGATGGATGATGGATGGATGGATGATGGATGGATGGATGATGGATGGATGGATGGATGATGGATGGATGATGGATGGATGATGGATGGATGGATGGATGATGGATGGATGGATGGATGGATGGATGGATGGATGGATGGATGGATGATGGATGGATGATGGATGGATGATGGATGGATGGATGGATGGATGATGGATGGATGATGGATGGATGGAGGATGGATGGATGGATGATAGATGGATGATGGATGGATGGATGATGGATGGATGGATGATGGATGGATGGATGATGGATGGATGGATGGATGATGGATGGATGATGGATGGATGGATGATGGATGGATGGATGATGGATGGATGATGGATGGATGGATGGATGATGGATGGATGGATGATGGATGGATGATGGATGGATGGATGGATGATGGATGGATGGATGATGGATGAATGGATGATGGATGGATGATGGATGGATGGATGGATGATTGATGGATGGATGGATGATGGAGGGATGGATGGAGGGATGATGGATGGATGATGGATGGATGATGGATGGATGGATGATGGAGGGATGATGGATGGAGGGATGATGGATGGATGGATGGATGGATGATTGATGGATGGATGGATGATGGATGGATGATGGATGGATGGATGATGGATGGATGGATGATTGATGGATGGATGGATGATGGATGGATGATGGATGGATGGATGATGGATGGATGGATGATGGATGGATGGATGATGGATGGATGATGGATGGATGGATGGATGGATGGATGATTGATGGATGTATGGATGATGGATGGATGATGGATGGATGATGGATGGATGGATGGTGGATGGATGATGGATGGATGGAGGGATGGATGGAGGGATGGATGGATGATGGATGGATGATGGATGGATGGAGGGATGGATGGATGGATGATGGATGGATGATGGATGGATGATGGATGATGGATGGATGGATGGAGGGATGATGGATGGATGGAGGGATGATGGATGGATGGATGGATGGATGGATGGATGGATGGATGGATGGATGGATGGATGGATGAAGGTAGAGGATGATGAAGGTAGAGGATGATGAAGGTAGAGGAGGATGATGAAGGTAGAGGATGATGAAGGTATAGGATGATGAAGGTCAGGGTCCAGATTTCTCCATTTTCCAGCTTATACTATTTGAAGTCTGTACTGAATGGGTCATGTGACCAGTTCTGGGTCAGCCTAATCAGTCAACAGCTGAGCTCCGGTTGCCGGGCAACAAAACCTTAAAAAAAAAAGGTTCAGAACCTTACTACTGTATACAGAGAATGAGTCAGCAAGATTTTCGGTTTTGACAAGCCTCAAATAACTTCACCTTGTAATCAAACTGTAGCTCCTAGCAGAAAAACAAAGACATCGTGAGAGAGACAGAACCCGGAAGATTCTGACAATCTTAATTTTATTCAGATATTCCTTAAAATGTGTTAGTAACGGCAATTCGAAAACAAAAATGAGATTTTTTTGAAGAAAACGTTATTTATTATGGGAGTCAATGGAGAGAAAGACAGGATTTGGCATGGCTGTTAGTCTCCCCGTTCAAATTTTGTGCACACCACGCCTGTCAAAGTCACATTTTATGAATCACAAAACCTATGTCTATATTCTGACCAAAAATGATCTGTCTACCTTTTACGGTTTGGCCGTGAGGTCGAGTTACAAATAAAAATTATGATCATTTTTTTAAAGTCTCTCGCACTCTGATCAATTAGAACCGCACTGAAGATTTGACAAAAAAGTGATTTCCAGTCCTCGCTTGAGCGCTCATATCTTGAAAAGTGTACATTTTAGGAAAAAACAGTCCGGGGTTTAGAGAGAGAAGAGAAGTTTTCCTCCGTTTTGAAGTTTGAATGACCTTTCTACGTGCAAGTATGAGAAAGATAGGTGACTCAGAAAAAAGGTGATTTTTTTTTTTTTAACCTCATCCCACACACAGTGTGAAATGCTGCCCCATACAAATACATGGTCCCCATTAGTTTGGAAATTTGGAAATGTTTTTGCACTTCGTGCAAAAACTATTCGTGCCATCGTTCTGAAAATCCACAGGAATGTAGTTAAATTCAGGGCCTACAACTTTCTAAATCGGTTCAGAATTTTTCGAGTAACGGTATGCGAGTGGTGAGGCCCCAAAGTTCACGCAATGCGTTCCGGATGGGGCAAAAAGCGCACGTTTGTGCACGTTGCGCAAAAACGTGCACGCCAATCGCTTATAAAAGTCATACCAATTGATTCCCGATTAAGGCGCACGTTTCTACGTTTTTACTTTTTGAGTTTTCTCAAAGCTGCGCAACTAGTTACGCGCCGAAGTTTATACGGAAGAATATGGAATAATAATAAATAAACTAGACCAAAATTCCCGGGAAATTTTGAAGTGCCACGGACTACTGCCGGATGATCGCGGGATGCACCCATGAAGGTCAAGGACTCGATACTTAGTCATTTGACACCACCCATGTCTCTGTATGTCAAACCATTCAAAAGATATTGGACTATAACGTATCGGCCAATCAGAAGAAGGGGCGGGGCTAATTTGCACCAATGAGGGTCAGGGACTCCATACTTGGTCATTTGACACCACCCATGTCTCTGTATGTCAAACCATTCAAAAGATATTGGACTATAACGTATTGGCCAATCAGAAGAAGGGGCGTGGCTAATTTGCACCAATGAGGGTCAGGGACTCCATACTTAGTCATTTGACACCACCCATGTCTCTGTATGTCAAACCATTCAAAAGATATTGGACTATAACGTATCGGCCAATCAGAAGAAGGGGCGGGGCTAATTTGCACCAATGAGGGTCAGGGACTCGATACTTAGTAATTTGACACCACCCATGTCTCTGTATGTCAAACCATTCAAAAGGTATTGGACTTTAACGTATCAGCCAATCAGAAGAAGGGGCGTGGCTAATTTGCACCAATGAGGGTCAGGGACTCGATACTTAGTCATTTGACACCACCCATGTCTCTGTATGTCAAACCATTCAAAAGATATTGGACTATAACGTATCGGCCAATCAGAAGAAGGGGCGTGGCTAATTTGCACCAATGAGGGTCAGGGACTCGATACTTAGTCATTTGACACCACCCATGTCTCTGTATGTCAAACCATTCAAAAGATATTGGACTATAACGTATCGGCCAATCAGAAGAAGGGGCGTGGCTAATTTGCACCAATGAGGGTCAGGGACTCGATACTTAGTCATTTGACACCACCCATGTCTCTGTATGTCAAACCATTCAAAAGATATTGGACTTTAACGTATCAGCCAATCAGAAGAAGGGGCGGGGCTAATTTGCACCAATGAGGGTCAGGGGCTCGATACTTAGTCATTTGACACCACCCATTACTCTGTATGTCAAACCATTCAAAAGATATTGGACTATAACGTATCGGCCAATCAGAAGAAGGGGCGGGGCTAATATGTATATATAATATACAAATGTAAATATTTATATGTATAATAATAATAATATACATATATATCCCATGAACCTGTCCCCAGCAGGACTGGGGATCATGTAAGGTCAGGGTTCAGATTCCTCCATTATCCAAGGTAAAGTATTATGAAGTCTGCATTGAGTGGGTCATGTGACTAGTTCTGGGTCACATGACCCGGAAGTATGGTAGTGTATATTGTATTGGAATGACTCAGCTAGTTCTTCGGATTTGACAAGCCTCAAATAACTTCACCTTGTAATCAAACTGTAGCTCCTAGCAGAAAAACAAAGACATCGTGAGAGAGACAGAACCCGGAAGATTCTGACAATCTTAATTTTATTCAGATATTCCTTAAAATGTGTTAGTAACGGCAATTCGAAAACAAAAATGAGATTTTTTTGAAGAAATTTTTTTTTAACATTGCAGTGAATGGAGAGAAAGACAGGAATTGGCATGGCTCTTAGTCTCCCCGTTTTAATTTGGTTCACACAACACCTGTCAAAGTCACATTTTATGAATACCAAAATGTATGTCTACATTCTGACCAAAAATTATCTGTCCAGCTTTTACGGTTCGGCCGTGAGGTCGAGTTACAAATAAAAATTATGGTCATTTTTTCAGGGTTCTGCTCACTCTGATCAATTAGAACGTCCACTCTAGATTTGAAAAAGGGGGTTTTTTAGTCCTCGCTTGAAGGCTCATATCTTGAAAAGTGTACATTTTAGGAAAAAACAGTCCGGGGTTTAGAGAGAGAAGAGAAGTTTTCCTCCGTTTTGAAGTTTGAATGACGTTTCTACGTGCAAGTATGAGAAAGATAGGTGACTCAGAAAAAAGGTGATTTTTTTTTTTTTTTTAACCTTCACCGGACATTTCACACCCACAGTGTGAAATGCTGCCCCATACAAATACATGGGAAAATCTTCCCCATTAGTTTGGAAATTTGGAAATGTTTTTGCACTTCGTGCAAAAACTATTCGTGCCATCGTTCTGAAAATCCAGAGGACTGTAGTTAAATTCAGGGCCTACAACTTTCTAAATCGGTTCAGAATTTTTCGAGTAACGGTATGCGAGTGGTGAGGCCCCAAAGTTCACACAATGCGTTCCGGATGGGGCAAAAAGCGCACGTTTGTGCACGTTGCGCAAAAACGTGCACGCCAATCGCTAATAAAAGTCATACCAATTGATTCCCGATTAAGTCGCACGTTTCTACGTTTTTACTTTTTGAGTTTTCTCAAAGCTGCGCAACTAGTTACGCGCCGAAGTTTATACGGAAGAATATGGAATAATAATAATAAACTAGACAAAATTCCCGGGAAATTTTGAAGTGCCACGGACTACTGCCGGATGATCGCGGGGCTTATTTGCACCCATGAAGGTCAAGGACTCGATACTTAGTCATTTGACACCACCCATGACTCTCTATGTCAAACCATTCAAAAGTTATTACAGAAAATATGTAATAGGCTAATAGAACCGCTAACAAGACCGCTAACGGGACCGCTAACGGGATAGCTAACAGAACCGCTAACGGAACCTCTAACGGGATCGCTAACTGAACCGCTAACGGGATCGCTAAAGGGATCGCTAACGGGACCGCTAACGGGACCGCTAACCGAGCCGCTAACGGAATCGCTAACCGAGCCTCTAACAACCGCTAACGGAACAGCTAACGGGACCGCTAACGGGACCGCTAACGGGACCGCTAATGGGATCGCTAACGGAACCGCTAACGGGACCGCTAACGGGACCACTAACGGGACCGCTAACGGGACCGCTAACGGGATTGCTAACGGAGCCGCTAATGGGGTCGCTAACGGGACCGCTAACAACCGCTAACGAAACCGCTAACAGTACCGCTAACAGAACCGCTAACTGAACCGCTAACGGGATCGCTAACGGGATCGCTAACGGGACCGCTAACCGAGCCGTTAACGGAATCGCTAACCGAGCCGCTAACAACCGCTAACGGGACCGCTAACGGGACCGCTAATGGGACCGCTAATGGGATCGCTAACGGAACCGCTAACGGGACCGCTAACGGGACCGCTAACGGGACTGCTAACGGGACCGCTAACGGGATCGCTAACGGGATCGCTAACGGAGCCGCTAATGGGGTCGCTAACGGTACCGCTAACAACCGCTAACGGAACCGCTAACAGGACCGCTAACAGAACCGCTAACTGAACCGCTAACGGGATCGCTAACGGGATCGCTAACGGGACCGCTAACCGAGACGCTAACGGAATCGCTAACCGAGCCGCTAACAACCGCTAACGGAACCGCTAACGGGACCGCTAACGGGACCGCTAACGGGACCGCTAACGGGATCGCTAACGGAACCGCTAACGGGACCGCTAACGGGACCGCTAACGGGATCGCTAACGGGATCGCTAACGGGACCGCTAACCGAGCCGCTAACGGGATTGCTAACGGGATCGCTAACAACCGCTAACGGGACCGCTAACGGGATTGCTAACGGGGTCGCTAACTGGACCGCTAACGGGATCGCTAACTGGACCGCTAACGGGATCGCTAACAGGACCGCTAACAGAACCGCTAACGGGACCGCTAACACCAATAACACTACCATCCCATAATAAACACCTACCATACCATAATAACACTAACATCCTATAAAAACACCTGCCATCCCATAATAACGCTAAAAACCTTAAAAAAACACCTGCCATCCCATAATAACACTAACATCCTATAAAAACACCTGCCATCCCATAATAACACTAACATCCTATAAAAATAAAATGGGGATCATGTAAGGTCAGGGTTCAGATTCCTCCATTATCCAAGGTAAAGTATTATGAAGTCTGCATTGAGTGGGTCATGTGACTAGTTCTGGGTCACATGACCCGGAAGTATGGTAGTGTATATTGTATTGGAATGACTCAGCTAGTTCTTCGGATTTGACAAGCCTCAAATAACTTCACCTTGTAATCAAACTGTAGCTCCTAGCAGAAAAACAAAGACATCGTGAGAGAGACAGAACCCGGAAGATTCTGACAATCTTAATTTTATTCAGATATTCCTTAAAATGTGTTAGTAACGGCAATTCGAAAACAAAAATGAGATTTTTTTGAAGAAAACTTATTTTAACATTAGACTTAATGGAGACAGAGGCAGGATTTGGCGTGACTCTTGGCTCCCCCGTTCAAATTTTGTGCACACCACGCCTGTCAAAGTCACATTATTTGAATCTCAACATCTATGTCTACATTCTGACCAAAGATTATCTTTCTAGCTTTTACGGTTCGGCCGTGAGCTCAAGTTACAAATAAAAATTATGGTCATTTTTTCAAAGTCTCTCGCACTCTGATCAATTAGAACCGCACTGAAGATTTGACAAAAAAGTGATTTCCAGTCCTCGCTTGAGGGCTAATATCTTGAAAAGTGTACATTTTAGGAAAAAACAGGCTGGGGTTTAGAGAGAGAAGAGAAGTTTTCCTCCGTTTTGAAGTTTGAATGACGTTTCTACGTGCAAGTATGAGAAAGATAGGTGACTCAGAAAAAAGGTGATTTTGTTTTTTTTTAACCTCATCCCACACACAGTGTGAAATGCTGCCCCATACAAATACATGGTCCCCATTAGTTTGGAAATTTGGAAATGTTTTTGCACTTCGTGCAAAAACTATTCGTGCCATCGTTCTGAAAATCCACAGGAATGTAGTTAAATTCAGGGCCTACAACTTTCTAAATCGGTTCATAGTTTTTCGAGTAACGGTGTGCGAGTGGTGAGGCCCCAAAGTTGACGCAATGCGTTCCGGATGGGGCAAAAAGCGCACGTTTGTGCACGTTGCGCAAAAACGTGCACGCCAATCGCTTATAAAAGTCATACCAATTGATTCCCGATTAAGTCGCACGTTTCTACGTTTTTACTTTTTGAGTTTTCTCAAAGCTGTGCGACTAGTTACGCGCCGAAGTTTATACGGAAGAATATGGAATAAATAATAAATAATAAGCCTGAGCAATAGTATTAGTGCCTCGTGCTGCGCACGAGGCACTCCTCCTCCATTGAGCTTGCGCATCTCAATGGAGGAGGCGTGCCACGTGGCGCAGCCGTGGCACTAATAATAATAAGCCTGAGCAATAGTATGAGTGCCTCGTGCTGCGCACGAGGCACTCCTCCTCCATTGAGCTTGCGCATCTCAATGGAGGAGGCGTGCCACGTGGCGCAGCCGTGGCACTAACTAGACCAAAATTCCCGGGAAATTTTGAAGTGCCACGGACTACTGCCGGATGATCGCGGGGCTCGATACTGATTAATATACTGATTAATATACTGATTAATATACTGATTAATATGACATCATCCATGACTCTGTATGTCAAACCATTCAAAAGATATTGGACTATAACGTATCGGCCAATCAGAAGAAGGGGCGGGGCTAATTTGCACCAATGAGGGTCAGGGACTCGATACTTAGTCATTTGACACCACCCATGTCTCTGTATGTCAAACCATTCAAAAGATATTGGACATTAACGTATCAGCCAATCAGAAGAAGGGGCGGGGCTAATTTGCACCAATGAGGGTCAGGGACTCGATACTTAGTCATTTGACACCACCCATGTCTCTGTATGTCAATCCATTCAAAAGATATTGGACTATAACGTATCAGCCAATCAGAAGAAGGGGCGGGGCTAATTTGCACCAATGAGGGTCAGGGACTCGATACTTAGTCATTTGACACCACCCATGTCTCTGTATGTCAAACCATTCAAAAGATATTGGACTTTAACGTATCAGCCAATCAGAATAAGGGGCGGGGCTAATTTGCACCAATGAGGGTCAGGGACTCCATACTTAGTCATTTGACACCACCCATGTCTCTGTATGTCAAACCATTCAAAAGATATTGGACTTTAACGTATCAGCCAATCAGAAGAAGGGGCGTGGCTAATTTGCACCAATGAGGGTCAGGGACTCGATACTTAGTCATTTGACACCACCCATGTCTCTGTATGTCAAACCATTCAAAAGATATTGGACTTTAACGTATCGGCCAATCAGAAGAAGGGGCGTGGCTAATTTGCACCAATGAGGGTCAGGGACTCGATACTTAGTCATTTGACACCACCCATGTCTCTGTATGTCAAACCATTCAAAAGATATTGGACTTTAACGTATCAGCCAATCAGAAGAAGGGGCGTGGCTAATTTGCACCAATGAGGGTCAGGGACTCGATACTTAGTCATTTGACACCACCCATGTCTCTGTATGTCAAACCATTCAAAAGATATTGGACTATAACGTATCGGCCAATCAGAAGAAGGGGCGTGGCTAATTTGCACCAATGAGGGTCAGGGACTCGATACTTAGTCATTTGACACCACCCATGTCTCTGTATGTCAAACCATTCAAAAGATATTGGACTATAAAGTATCAGCCAATCAGAAGAAGGGGCGGGGCTAATTTGCACCAATGAGGGTCAGGGACTCGATACTTAGTCATTTGATACCACCCGTGAGTCTCTATGTCAAACCATTCAAAAGATATTGGACTATAACGTATCGGCCAATCAGAAGAAGGGGCGGGGCTAATTTGCACCAATGAGGGTCAGGGGCTCGATACTTAGTCATTTGATACCACCCGTGAGTCTCTATGTCAAACCATTCAAAAGATATTGGACTATAACGTATCGGCCAATCAGAAGAAGGGGCGGGGCTAATATGTATATATAATATACAAATGTAAATATTTATATGTATAATAATAATAATATACATATATATCCCATGAACCTGTCCCCAGCAGGACTGGGGATCATGTAAGGTCAAAAGGTCAGGGTTCAGATTCCTCCATTATCCAAGGTAAAGTATTATGAAGTCTGCATTGAGTGGGTCATGTGACTAGTTCTGGGTCACATGACCCGGAAGTATGGTAGTGTATATTGTATTGGAATGACTCAGCTAGTTCTTCGGATTTGACAAGCCTCAAATAACTTCACCTTGTAAACAAACTGTAGCTCCTAGCACAAAAACAAAGACATCGTGAGAGAGACAGAACCCGGAAGATTCTGACAATCTTAATTTTATTCAGATATTCCTTAAAATGTGTTAGTAACGGCAATTCGAAAACAAAAATGAGATTTTTTTGAAGAAATTTTTATTTAACATTGCAGTGAATGGAGAGAGAGACAGGAATTGGCATGGCTCTTAGTCTCCCCGTTTAAATTTTGTGCACACCACGCCTGTCAAAGTCACATTTTAAGAATACCAAAATGTATGTCTACATTCTGACCAAAAATTATCTGTCCAGCTTTTACGGTTCGGCCGTGAGGTCGAGTTACAAATAAAAATTATGGTCATTTTTTCAGGGTTCTGCTCACTCTGATCAATTAAAACCTCCACTCTAGATTTGAAAAAGGGGGTTTTTTAGTCCTCGCTTGAAGGCTCATATCTTGAAAAGTGTACATTTTAGGAAAAAACAGTCCGGGGTTTGGAGAGAGAAGAGAAGTTTTCCTCCGTTTTGAAGTTTGAATGACGTTTCTACGTCCAAGTATGAGAAAGATACGTGACTCGGAAAAAAGGTGAATTTTGTCTTTTTTTTCTCAACATTTTCCCATCCGCTTATAATGGCGCCATTGAAATGCATGGGAAAATCTTCCCCATTAGTTTGGAAATTTGGAAATGTTTTTGCACTTCGTGCAAAAACTATTCGTGCCATCGTTCTGAAAATCCAGAGGACTGTAGTTAAATTCAGGGCCTACAACTTTCTAAATCGGTTCAGAATTTTTCGAGTAACGGTATGCGAGTGGTGAGGCCCCAAAGTTCACGCAATGCGTTCCGGATGGGGCAAAAAGCGCACGTTTGTGCACGTTGCGCAAAAACGTGCACGCCAATCGCTTATAAAAGTCATACCAATTGATTCCCGATTAAGTCGCACGTTTCTACGTTTTTACTTTTTGAGTTTTCTCAAAGCTGTGCGACTAGTTACGCGCCGAAGTTTATACGGAAGAATATGGAATAATAAATAATAAATAATAAGCCTGAGCAATAGTATTAGTGCCTCGTGCTGCGCACGAGGCACTCCTCCTCCATTGAGCTTGCGCATCTCAATGGAGGAGGCGTGCCACGTGGCGCAGCCGTGGCACTAATAAATAAGCCTGAGCAATAGTATTAGTGCCTCGTGCTGCGCACGAGGCACTCCTCCTCCATTGAGCTTGCGCATCTCAATGGAGGAGGCGTGCCACGTGGCGCAGCCGTGGCACTAACTAGACCAAAATTCCCGGGAAATTTTGAAGTGCCACGGACTACTGCCGGATGATCGCGGGATGCACTCATGAAGGTCAAGGACTCGATACTTTGTCATTTGACACCACCCATGACTCTCTATGTCAAACCATTCAAAAGATATTGGACTATAACGTATCGGCCAATCAGAAGAAGGGGCGGGGCTTATTTTCACCAATGAGGGTCAGGGACTCGATACTTAGTCATTTGACACCACCCATGTCTCTGTATGTCAAACCATTCAAAAGATATTGGACTTTAACGTATCAGCCAATCAGAAGAAGGGGCGGGGCTAATTTGCACCAATGAGGGTCAGGGACTCGATACTTAGTCATTTGACACCACCCATGTCTCTGTATGTCAAACCATTCAAAAGATATTGGACTATAACGTATCGGCCAATCAGAAGAAGGGGCGTGGCTAATTTGTACCAATGAGGGTCAGGGACTCCATACTTAGTCATTTGACACCACCCATGTCTCTGTATGTCAAACCATTCAAAAGATATTGGACTTTAACGTATCAGCCAATCAGAAGAAGGGGCGGGGCTAATTTGCACCAATGAGGGTCAGGGACTCGATACTTAGTCATTTGACACCACCCATGTCTCTGTATGTCAAACCATTCAAAAGATATTGGACTTTAACGTATCAGCCAATCAGAAGAAGGGGCGTGGCTAATTTGCACCAATGAGGGTCAGGGACTCGATACTTAGTCATTTGACACCACCCATGTCTCTGTATGTCAAACCATTCAAAAGATATTGTACTTTAACGTATCAGCCAATCAGAAGAAGGGGCGTGGCTAATTTGCACCAATGAGGGTCAGGGACTCGATACTTAGTCATTTGACACCGCCCATGTCTCTGTACGTCAAACCATTCAAAAGATATTGGACTATAACGTATCGGCCAATCAGAAGAAGGGGCGGGGCTAATATGTATATATAATATACAAATGTAAATATTTATATGTATAATAATAATAATATACATATATATCCCATGAACCTGTCCCCAGCAGGACTGGGGATCATGTAAGTTCAGGGTTCAGATTCCTCCATTATCCAAGGTAAAGTATTATGAAGTCTGCATTGAGTGGGTCATGTGACTAGTTCTGGGTCACATGACCCGGAAGTATGGTAGTGTATATTGTATTGGAATGACTCAGCTAGTTCTTCGGATTTGACAAGCCTCAAATAACTTCACCTTGTAATCAAACTGTAGCTCCTAGCAGAAAAACAAAGACATCGTGAGAGAGACAGAACCCGGAAGATTCTGACAATCTTAATTTTATTCAGATATTCCTTAAAATGTGTTAGTAACGGCAATTCGAAAACAAAAATGAGATTTTTTTGAAGAAAACTTTTTTTAACATTAGAGTCAATGGAGACAGAGGCAGGATTTGGCGTGACTCTTGGCTCCCCCGTTCAAATTTTGTGCACACCACGCCTGTCAAAGTCATATTATTTGAATCTCAACATCTATGTCTACATTCTGACCAAAGATTATCTTTCTAGCTTTTACGGTTCGGCCGTGAGCTCGAGTTACAAATAAAAATTATGGTCATTTTTTCAAAGTCTCTCGCACTCTGATCAATTAGAACCGCACTGAAGATTTGACAAAAAAGTGATTTCCAGTCCTCGCTTGAGGGCTCATATCTTGAAAAGTGTACATTTTAGGAAAAAACAGTCTGGGGTTTAGAGAGAGAAGAGAAGTTTTCCTCCGTTTTGAAGTTTGAATGACGTTTCTACGTGCAAGTATGAGAAAGATAGGTGACTCAGAAAAAAGGTGATTTTTTTTTTTTTTAACCTCATCCCACACACAGTGTGAAATGCTGCCCCATACAAATACATGGTCCCCATTAGTTTGGAAATTTGGAAATGTTTTTGCACTTCGTGCAAAAACTATTCGTGCCATCGTTCTGAAAATCCACAGGAATGTAGTTAAATTCAGGGCCTACAACTTTCTAAATCGGTTCATAATTTTTCGAGTAACGGTGTGCGAGTGGTGAGGCCCCAAAGTTGACGCAATGCGTTCCGGATGGGGCAAAAAGTGCACGTTTGTGCACGTTGCGCAAAAACGTGCACGCCAATCGCTAATAAAAGTCATACCAATCGATTCCCGATTAAGGCGCACGTTTCTACGTTTTTACTTTTTGAGTTTTCTCAAAGCTGCGCAACTAGTTACGCGCCGAAGTTTATACGGAAGAATATGGAATAATAATAAATAACTAGACCAAAATTCCCGGGAAATTTTGAAGTGCCACGGACTACTGCCGGATGATCGCGGGATGCACCCATGAAGGTCAAGGACTCGATACTTGGTAATTTGACACCACCCATGACTCTCTATGTCAAACCATTCAAAAGATATTGGACTATAACGTATCGGCCAATCGGAAGAAGGGGCGTGGCTAATTTGCACCAATGAGGGTCAGGGACTCGATACTTGGTCATTTGACACCACCCATGTCTCTGTATGTCAAACCATTCAAAAGATATTGGACTATAACGTATCGGCCAATCAGAAGAAGGGGCGTGGCTAATTTGCACCAATGAGGGTCAGGGACTCCATACTTAGTCATTTGACACCACCCATGTCTCTGTATGTCAAACCATTCAAAAGATATTGGACTTTAACGTATCAGCCAATCAGAAGAAGGGGCGGGGCAAATTTGCACCAATGAGGGTCAGGGACTCGATACTTAGTCATTTGACACCACCCATGTCTCTGTATGTCAAACCATTCAAAAGATATTGGACTTTAACGTATCAGCCAATCAGAAGAAGGGGCGGGGCTAATTTGCACCAATGAGGGTCAGGGACTCGATACTTAGTCATTTGACACCACCCATGTCTCTGTATGTCAAACCATTCAAAAGATATTGGACTTTAACGTATCAGCCAATCAGAAGAAGGGGCGTGGCTAATTTGCACCAATGAGGGTCAGGGACTCGATACTTAGTCATTTGACACCACCCATGTCTCTGTATGTCAAACCATTCAAAAGATATTGGACTTTAACGTATCAGCCAATCAGAAGAAGGGGCGTGGCTAATTTGCACCAATGAGGGTCAGGGGCTCGATACTTAGTCATTTGATACCACCCGTGAGTCTCTATGTCAAACCATTCAAAAGATATTGGACTTTAACGTATCAGCCAATCAGAAGAAGGGGCGGGGCTAATTTGCACCAATGAGGGTCAGGGGCTCGATACTTAGTCATTTGATACCACCCGTGAGTCTCTATGTCAAACCATTCAAAAGATATTGGACTATAACGTATCGGCCAATCAGAAGAAGGGGCGGGGCTAATATGTATATATAATATACAAATGTAAATATTTATATGTATAATAATAATAATATACATATATATCCCATGAACCTGTCCCCAGCAGGACTGGGGATCATGTAAGGTCAAAAGGTCAGGGTTCAGATTCCTCCATTATCCAAGGTAAAGTATTATGAAGTCTGCATTGAGTGGGTCATGTGACTAGTTCTGGGTCACATGACCCGGAAGTATGGTAGTGTATATTGTATTGGAATGACTCAGCTAGTTCTTCGGATTTGACAAGCCTCAAATAACTTCACCTTGTAATCAAACTGTAGCTCCTAGCAGAAAAACAAAGACATCGTGAGAGAGACAGAACCCGGAAGATTCTGACAATCTTAATTTTATTCAGATATTCCTTAAAATGTGTTAGTAACGGCAATTCGAAAACAAAAATGAGATTTTTTTGAAGAAAACTTATTTTAACATTAGACTTAATGGAGACAGAGGCAGGATTTGGCGTGACTCTTGGCTCCCCCGTTCAAATTTTGTGCACACCACGCCTGTCAAAGTCACATTATTTGAATCTCAACATCTATGTCTACATTCTGACCAAAGATTATCTTTCTAGCTTTTACGGTTCGGCCGTGAGCTCAAGTTACAAATAAAAATTATGGTCATTTTTTCAAAGTCTCTCGCACTCTGATCAATTAGAACCGCACTGAAGATTTGACAAAAAAGTGATTTCCAGTCCTCGCTTGAGGGCTCATATCTTGAAAAGTGTACATTTTAGGAAAAAACAGTCTGGGGTTTAGAGAGAGAAGAGAAGTTTTCCTCCGTTTTGAAGTTTGAATGACGTTTCTACGTGCAAGTATGAGAAAGATAGGTGACTCAGAAAAAAGGTGATTTTTTTTTTTTTTAACCTTCACCGGACATTTTACACCCACAGTGTGAAATGCTGCCCCATACAAATACATGGGAAAATCTTCCCCATTAGTTTGGAAATTTGGAAATGTTTTTGCACTTCGTGCAAAAACTATTCGTGCCATCGTTCTGAAAATCCAGAGGACTGTAGTTAAATTCAGGGCCTACAACTTTCTAAATCGGTTCAGAATTTTTCGAGTAACGGTATGCGAGTGGTGAGGCCCCAAAGTTCACGCAATGCGTTCCGGATGGGGCAAAAAGTGCACGTTTGTGCACGTTGCGCAAAAACGTGCACGCCAATCGCTTATAAAAGTCATACCAATTGATTCCCGATTAAGTCGCACGTTTCTACGTTTTTACTTTTTGAGTTTTCTCAAAGCTGCGCAACTAGTTACGCGCCGAAGTTTATACGGAAGAATATGGAATAATAATAAATAAATAATAAGCCTGAGCAATAGTATTAGTGCCTCGTGCTGCGCACGAGGCACTCCTCCTCCATTGAGCTTGCGCATCTCAATGGAGGAGGAGTGCCACGTGGCGCAGCCGTGGCACTAATAAGCCTGAGCAATAGTATTAGTGCCTCGTGCTGCGCACGAGGCACTCCTCCTCCATTGAGCTTGCGCATCTCAATGGAGGAGGAGTGCCACGTGGCGCAGCCGTGGCACTAACTAGACCAAAATTCCCGGGAAATTTTGAAGTGCCACGGACTACTGCCGGATGATCGCGGGATGCACCCATGAAGGTCAAGGACTCGATACTTAGTCATTTGACACCACCCATGACTCTCTATGTCAAACCATTCAAAAGATATTGGACTATAACGTATCGGCCAATCAGAAGAAGGGGCGTGGCTAATTTGCACCAATGAGGGTCAGGGACTCGATACTTGGTCATTTGACACCACCCATGTCTCTGTATGTCAAACCATTCAAAAGATATTGGACTATAACGTATCGGCCAATCAGAAGAAGGGGCGTGGCTAATTTGCACCAATGAGGGTCAGGGACTCCATACTTAGTCATTTGACACCACCCATGTCTCTGTATGTCAAACCATTCAAAAGATATTGGACTTTAACGTATCAGCCAATCAGAAGAAGGGGCGGGGCTAATTTGCACCAATGAGGGTCAGGGACTCGATACTTAGTCATTTGACACAACCCATGTCTCTGTATGTCAAACCATTCAAAAGATATTGGACTTTAACGTATCAGCCAATCAGAAGAAGGGGCGTGGCTAATTTGCACCAATGAGGGTCAGGGACTCGATACTTAGTCATTTGACACCACCCATGTCTCTGTATGTCAAACCATTCAAAAGATATTGGACTATAACGTATCGGCCAATCAGAAGAAGGGGCGTGGCTAATTTGCACCAATGAGGGTCAGGGACTCGATACTTAGTCATTTGACACCACCCATGTCTCTGTATGTCAAACCATTCAAAAGATATTGGACTTTAACGTATCAGCCAATCAGAAGAAGGGGCGGGGCTAATTTGCACCAATGAGGGTCAGGGGCTCGATACTTAGTCATTTGATACCACCCGTGAGTCTCTATGTCAAACCATTCAAAATATATTGGACTATAACGTATCGGCCAATCAGAAGAAGGGGCGGGGCTAATTTGCACCAATGAGGGTCAGGGGCTCGATACTTAGTCATTTGATACCACCCGTGAGTCTCTATGTCAAACCATTCAAAAGATATTGGACTATAACGTATCGGCCAATCAGAAGAAGGGGCGGGGCTAATATGTATATATAATATACAAATGTAAATATTTATATGTATAATAATAATAATATACATATATATCCCATGAACCTGTCCCCAGCAGGACTGGGGATCATGTAAGGTCAGGGTTCAGATTCCTCCATTATCCAAGGTAAAGTATTATGAAGTCTGCATTGAGTGGGTCATGTGACTAGTTCTGGGTCACATGACCCGGAAGTATGGTAGTGTATATTGTATTGGAATGACTCAGCTAGTTCTTCGGATTTGACAAGCCTCAAATAACTTCACCTTGTAATCAAACTGTAGCTCCTAGCAGAAAAACAAAGACATCGTGAGAGAGACAGAACCTGGAAGATTCTGACAATCTTAATTTTATTCAGATATTCCTTAAAATGTGTTAGTAACGGCAATTCGAAAACAAAAATGAGATTTTTTTGAAGAAAACGTTATTTATTATGGGAGTCAATGGAGAGAAAGACAGGATTTGGCATGGCTGTTAGTCTCCCCGTTCAAATTTTGTGCACACCACACCTGTCAAAGTCACATTTTATGAATCACAAAACCTATGTCTATATTCTGACCAAAAATGATCTGTCTACCTTTTACGGTTTGGCCGTGAGGTCGAGTTACAAATAAAAATTATGATCATTTTTTTAAAGTCTCTCGCACTCTGATCAATTAGAACCGCACTGAAGATTTGACAAAAAAGTGATTTCCAGTCCTCGCTTGAGCGCTCATATCTTGAAAAGTGTACATTTTAGGAAAAAACAGTCCGGGGTTTAGAGAGAGAAGAGAAGTTTTCCTCCGTTTTGAAGTTTGAATGACCTTTCTACGTGCAAGTATGAGAAAGATAGGTGACTCAGAAAAAAGGTGATTTTTTTTTTTTAACCTCATCCCACACACAGTGTGAAATGCTGCCCCATACAAATACATGGTCCCCATTAGTTTGGAAATTTGGAAATGTTTTTGCACTTCGTGCAAAAACTATTCGTGCCATCGTTCTGAAAATCCACAGGAATGTAGTTAAATTCAGGGCCTACAACTTTCTAAATCGGTTCATAATTTTTCGAGTAACGGTGTGCGAGTGGTGAGGCCCCAAAGTTGACGCAATGCGTTCCGGATGGGGCAAAAAGTGCACGTTTGTGCACGTTGCGCAAAAACGTGCACGCCAATCGCTAATAAAAGTCATACCAATCGATTCCCGATTAAGGCGCACGTTTCTACGTTTTTACTTTTTGAGTTTTCTCAAAGCTGCGCAACTAGTTACGCGCCGAAGTTTATACGGAAGAATATGGAATAATAATAATAAACTAGACCAAAATTCCCGGGAAATTTTGAAGTGCCACGGACTACTGCCGGATGATCGCGGGATGCACCCATGAAGATCAAGGACTCGATACTTTGTCATTTGATACCACCCATGACTCTCTATGTCAAACCATTCAAAAGATATTGGACTATAACGTATCGGCCAATCAGAAGAAGGGGCGGGGCTAATTTGCACCAATGAGGGTCAGGGACTCGATACTTAGTCATTTGACACCACCCATGTCTCTGTATGTCAAACCATTCAAAAGATATTGGACTTTAACGTATCAGCCAATCAGAAGAAGGGGCGTGGCTAATTTGCACCAATGAGGGTCAGGGACTCGATACTTAGTCATTTGACACCACCCATGTCTCTGTATGTCAAACCATTCAAAAGATATTGGACTATAACGTATCGGCCAATCAGAAAAAGGGGCGGGGCTAATTTGCACCAATGAGGGTCAGGGACTCCATACTTAGTCATTTGACACCACCCATGTCTCTGTATGTCAAACCATTCAAAAGATATTGGACTTTAACGTATCAGCCAATCAGAAGAAGGGGCGGGGCTAATTTGCACCAACGAGGGTCAGGGACTCGATACTTAGTCATTTGACACCACCCATGACTCTCTATGTCAAACCATTCAAAAGATATTGGACTATAACGTATCGGCCAATCAGAAGAAGGGGCGGGGCTAATTTGCACCAATGAGGGTCAGGGACTCGATACTTAGTCATTTGACACCACCCATGTCTCTGTATGTCAAACCATTCAAAAGATATTGGACTATAACGTATCGGCCAATCAGAAGAAGGGGCGTGGCTAATTTGCACCAATGAGGGTCAGGGACTCGATACTTAGTCATTTGACACCACCCATGTCTCTGTATGTCAAACCATTCAAAAGATATTGGACTTTAACGTATCAGCCAATCAGAAGAAGGGGCGGGGCTAATTTGCACCAATGAGGGTCAGGGGCTCGATACTTAGTCATTTGACACCACCCATGTCTCTGTATGTCAAACCATTCAAAAGATATTGGACTATAACGTATCGGCCAATCAGAAGAAGGGGCGGGGCTAATATGTATATATAATATACAAATGTAAATATTTATATGTATAATAATAATAATATACATATATATCCCATGAACCTGTCCCCAGCAGGACTGGGGATCATGTTAGGTCAGGGTTCAGATTCCTCCATTATCCAAGGTAAAGTATTATGAAGTCTGCATTGAGTGGGTCATGTGACTAGTTCTGGGTCACATGACCCGGAAGTATGGTAGTGTATATTGTATTGGAATGACTCAGCTAGTTCTTCGGATTTGACAAGCCTCAAATAACTTCACCTTGTAATCAAACTGTAGCTCCTAGCAGAAAAACAAAGACATCGTGAGAGAGACAGAACCCGGAAGATCCTGACAATCTTAATTTTATTCAGATATTCCTTAAAATGTGTTAGTAACGGCAATTCGAAAACAAAAATGAGATTTTTTTGAAGAAAACTTATTTTAACATTAGAGTCAATGGAGACAGAGGCAGGATTTGGCGTGACTCTTGGCTCCCCCGTTCACATTTTGTGCACACCACGCCTGTCAAAGTCACATTATTTGAATCTCAACATCTATGTCTACATTCTGACCAAAGATTATCTTTCTAGCTTTTACGGTTCGGCCGTGAGCTCGAGTTACAAATAAAAATTATGGTCATTTTTTCAAAGTCTCTCGCACTCTGATCAATTAGAACCGCACTGAAGATTTGACAAAAAAGTGATTTCCAGTCCTCGCTTGAGGGCTCATATCTTGAAAAGTGTACATTTTAGGAAAAAACAGTCTGGGGTTTAGAGAGAGAAGAGAAGTTTTCCTCCGTTTTGAAGTTTGAATGACGTTTCTACGTGCAAGTATGAGAAAGATAGGTGACTCAGAAAAAAGGTGATTTTTTTTTTTTTTAACCTCATCCCACACACAGTGTGAAATGCTGCCCCATACAAATACATGGTCCCCATTAGTTTGGAAATTTGGAAATGTTTTTGCACTTCGTGCAAAAACTATTCGTGCCATCGTTCTGAAAATCCACAGGAATGTAGTTAAATTCAGGGCCTACAACTTTCTAAATCGGTTCATAATTTTTCGAGTATCGGTGTGCGAGTGGTGAGGCCCCAAAGTTGACGCAATGCGTTCCGGATGGGGCGAAAAGTGCACGTTTGTGCACGTTGCGCAAAAACGTGCACGCCAATCGCTAATAAAAGTCATACCAATCGATTCCCGATTAAGGCGCACGTTTCTACGTTTTTACTTTTCGCGTTTTCTCAAAGCTGTGGGACTAGTTACGCGCCAAAGTTTATACGGAAGAATATGTAATAATAAATAAATAATAAGCCTGAGCAATAGTAAGAGTGCCTCGTGCTGCGCACGAGGCACTCCTCCTCCATTGAGCTTGCGCATCTCAATGGAGGAGGAGTGCCACGTGGCGCAGCCGTGGCACTAACTAGACCAAAATTCCCGGGAAATTTTGAAGTGCCACGGACTACTGCCGGATGATCGCGGGATGCACCCATGAAGGTCAAGGACTCGATACTTGGTCATTTGACACCACCCATGACTCTCTATGTCAAACCATTCAAAAGATATTGGACTATAACGTATCGGCCAATCAGAAGAAGGGGCGGGGCTAATTTGCACCAATGAGGGTCAGGGACTCGATACTTAGTCATTTGACACCACCCATGTCTCTGTATGTCAAACCATTCAAAAGATATTGGACTTTAACGTATCAGCCAATCAGAAGAAGGGGCGTGGCTAATTTGCACCAATGAGTGTCAGGGACTCGATACTTGGTCATTTGACACCACCCATGTCTCTGTATGTCAAACCATTCAAAAGATATTGGACTATAACGTATCGGCCAATCAGAAGAAGGGGCGTGGCTAATTTGCACCAATGAGGGTCAGGGACTCCATACTTAGTCATTTGACACCACCCATGTCTCTGTATGTCAAACCATTCAAAAGATATTGGACTTTAACGTATCAGCCAATCAGAAGAAGGGGCGGGGCTAATTTGCACCAATGAGGGTCAGGGACTCGATACTTAGTCATTTGACACCACCCATGTCTCTGTATGTCAAACCATTCAAAAGATATTGGACTTTAACGTATCAGCCAATCAGAAGAAGGGGCGTGGCTAATTTGCACCAATGAGGGTCAGGGACTCGATACTTAGTCATTTGACACCACCCATGTCTCTGTATGTCAAACCATTCAAAAGATATTGGACTATAACGTATCGGCCAATCAGAAGAAGGGGCGTGGCTAATTTGCACCAATGAGGGTCAGGGACTCCATACTTAGTCATTTGACACCACCCATGTCTCTGTATGTCAAACCATTCAAAAGATATTGGACTTTAACGTATCAGCCAATCAGAAGAAGGGGCGGGGCTAATTTGCACCAATGAGGGTCAGGGACTCGATACTTAGTCATTTGATACCACCCGTGAGTCTCTATGTCAAACCATTCAAAAGATATTGGACTATAACGTATCGGCCAATCAGAAGAAGGGGCGGGGCTAATATGTATATATAATATACAAATGTAAATATTTATATGTATAATAATAATAATATACATATATATCCCATGAACCTGTCCCCAGCAGGACTGGGGATCATGTAAGGTCAAAAGGTCAGGGTTCAGATTCCTCCATTATCCAAGGTAAAGTATTATGAAGTCTGCATTGAGTGGGTCATGTGACTAGTTCTGGGTCACATGACCCGGAAGTATGGTAGTGTATATTGTATTGGAATGACTCAGCTAGTTCTTCGGATTTGACAAGCCTCAAATAACTTCACCTTGTAATCAAACTGTAGCTCCTAGCAGAAAAACAAAGACATCGTGAGAAAGACAGAACCCGGAAGATTCTGACAATCTTAATTTTATTCAGATATTCCTTAAAATGTGTTAGTAACGGCAATTCGAAAACAAAAATGAGATTTTTTTGAAGAAATTTTTTTTTAACATTGCAGTGAATGGAGAGAGAGACAGGAATTGGCATGGCTCTTAGTCTCCCCGTTTAAATTTTGTGCACACCACGCCTGTCAAAGTCACATTTTAAGAATACCAAAATGTATGTCTACATTCTGACCAAAAATTATCTGTCCAGCTTTTACGGTTCGGCCGTGAGGTCGAGTTACAAATAAAAATTAAAGCTGCAAGCAGCGATGAACGGGCCCTCGCACTCACGGCCACCGCCCCCCATAAGCATATCAGAAACGATACCACCCACGACTTCCTAAGTCAAACCATTCAAAAGTTATAGCAGAAAAAAGGGACAACCAATCAGAAGAAGGGGCGGGGCTAATTCTGGCCAATGAAGGTCAAGGACTCCATACAGAATGTGATGACACCAGCCACGACTCTCTATGTCAAACCATTCCAAAGTTATAGCAGAAAATCGGGACAACCAATCAGAAGAAGGGGCGGGGCTAATTAAGGCCAACGAAGCTTAAGGACTCATTACAGAGTCCCATGACACCACCCACGACTCTTTATGTCAAACCATTCAACAGTTATGGCAGAGAAAAGTATTCTAGGGGGCGCTGTTGAGCCGTTAGGCCACGCCCATTAATGCAAACCATGAAATATCAAATTTATCGCCAAGTCTGTCTTGCATGCCAAATTTGGTGACTTTTGGAGAACTATCAAATATGGACCAATCAGATTTCAAAATGGCCGACTTCCTGTTCGGTTTCGGCCATGGCTCCAAGAGACTTTTCTTTAGGTTGTGCCATGATACAGGTGTGTAGCGATTTTCGTGCATGTACGACAAACCGTATTGTGGGGCTTGAGGCACAAAGTTTTCCGGGGGGGCGCTGTTGAGCCATTTTGCCACGCCCATTAATGCAAACCATGAAATATCAAATTTATCGCCAGGCCTGGCTTGCGTGCAAAATTTGGTGACTTTTGGGGAACTATCAAATATGGACCAATCAGATGAAGGGGGCTGCGCCTCTTGGCGTCTAGCGTCGCCACGGTAACACTTTTGAAAGAGAAAAGTAATGCGTGTAGTCGCAGGATAGAGACGCACATTTTGATGTATAACACATCTGGGTTCACGACACGGTTCGGGCCGTATTTATTCTCGAAGGAATGGCATGTATTGCTCCAAAATTACGCGATTAATTCAGAATATTAAAAATGGCCGACTTCCTGTTCAGTTTCGGCCATGGCGCCAAGAGACTTTTCTTTAAGTTGTCCCATGATACAGGTGTGTACCGATTTTCGTTCATGTACGTCAAACCGTATTATGGGGCTTGAGGCGCAAAGTTTTTTCTGTCTGAACCAATCAGATGAAGGGTGGGCACGCTTTTTGGCGTCTAGCGTCGCCACGGTAACGCTTTTGAAAGAGAAAAGTAATGCGCATAGTCGCAGGCTAGAGACGCACATTTTGATGTATAACACACCTGGGGGCACGTTACGGTTCGGGCCGTATTAACTGCCGAAGGAAGGCATAAATTTCGCCAAAATGACGCGATTAATTAAAAATTGCCGACTTCCTGTTCGGTTTCTTGACATGACGCCCAGAGACTTTTCTTTAAGTTGGGCCATGATACAGGTGTGTACCGATTTTCGTGCATGTACGACAAACGGCATTGTGGGGCTTGAGGCACAAAGTTTTCAAGGGGGCGCTGTTGAATCATTTTGCCACGCCCACTAATGCAAACCATTAAATATCAAATTTTTCACCAGGCCTGGCTTGCGTGCAAAATTTGGTGACTTTTTGGGCACGTTTAGGGGGGCAAAAAGGCCTTCCTTTTGTCAGAACAATAAGAAGAAGAAGAAGAAGAAGAAAAAGAATAATTCCTACAGATACAATAGGGCCTTCGCACTGCAAGTGCTCGGGCCCTAATTATGGTCATTTTTTCAGGGTTCTGCTCACTCTGATCAATTAAAACCTCCACTCTAGATTTGAAAAAGGGGGCTTTTTAGTCCTCGCTTGAGGGCTCATATCTTGAAAAGTGTACATTTTAGGAAAAAACAGTCCGGGGTTTAGAGAGAGAAGAGAAGTTTTCCTCCGTTTTGAAGTTTGAATGACGTTTCTACGTGCAAGTATGAGAAAGATAGGTGACTCAGAAAAAAGGTGAATTTTTTTTTTTTTAACCTCATCCCACACACAGTGTGAAATGCTGCCCCATACAAATACATGGTCCCCATTAGTTTGGAAATTTGGAAATGTTTTTGCACTTCGTGCAAAAACTATTCGTGCCATCGTTCTGAAAATCCACAGGACTGTAGTTAAATTCAGGGCCTACAACTTTCTAAATCGGTTCATAATTTTTCGAGTAACGGTGTGCGAGTGGTGAGGCCCCAAAGTTCACGCAATGCGTTCACGATGGGGCAAAAAGCGCACGTTTGTGCACGTTGCGCAAAAACGTGCACGCCAATCGCTAATAAAAGTCATTCCCATGAAGTCCCGATTAAGTCGCACGTTTCTACGTTTTTACTTTTTGAGTTTTCTCAAAGCTGCGCAACTAGTTACGCGCCGAAGTTCATACGGAAGAATATGGAATAATAAATAATAATAAGCCTGAGCAATAGTATTAGTGCCTCGTGCTGCGCACGAGGCACTCCTCCTCCATTGAGCTTGCGCATCTCAATGGAGGAGGCGTGCCACGTGGCGCAGCCGTGGCACTAACTAGACCAAAATTCCCGGGAAATTTTGAAGTGCCACGGACTACTGCCGGATGATCGCGGGGCTCGATACTGAATAATATACTGATTAATATACTGATTAATATACTGATTAATATGACATCATCCATGACTCTGTATGTCAAACCATTCAAAAGATATTGGACTATAACGTATCGGCCAATCAGAAGAAGGGGCGGGGCTAATTTGCACCAATGAGGGTCAGGGACTCGATACTTAGTCATTTGACACCACCCATGTCTCTGTATGTCAAACCATTCAAAAGATATTGGACTTTAACGTATCAGCCAATCAGAAGAAGGGGCGGGGCTAATTTGCACCAATGAGGGTCAGGGACTCGATACTTAGTCATTTGACACCACCCATGTCTCTGTATGTCAATCCATTCAAAAGATATTGGACTATAACGTATCAGCCAATCAGAAGAAGGGGCGGGGCTAATTTGCACCAATGAGGGTCAGGGACTCGATACTTAGTCATTTGACACCACCCATGTCTCTGTATGTCAAACCATTCAAAAGATATTGGACTATAACGTATCAGCCAATCAGAATAAGGGGCGTGGCTAATTTGCACCAATGAGGGTCAGGGACTCGATACTTAGTCATTTGACACCACCCATGTCTCTGTATGTCAAACCATTCAAAAGATATTGGACTATAACGTATCGGCCAATCAGAAGAAGGGGCGTGGCTAATTTGCACCAATGAGGGTCAGGGACTCGATACTTAGTCATTTGACACCACCCATGTCTCTGTATATCAAACCATTCAAAAGATATTGGACTTTAACGTATCAGCCAATCAGAAGAAGGGGCGGGGCTAATTTGCACCAATGAGGGTCAGGGGCTCGATACTTAGTCATTTGACACCACCCATGTCTCTGTATGTCAAACCATTCAAAAGATATTGGACTATAACGTATCGGCCAATCAGAAGAAGGGGCGGGGCTAATTTGCACCAATGAGGGTCAGGGACTCCATACTTAGTCATTTGACACCACCCATGTCTCTGTATGTCAAACCATTCAAAAGATATTGGACTATAACGTATCGGCCAATCAGAAGAAGGGGCGTGGCTAATTGTCACCAATGAGGGTCAGGGACTCGATACTTAGTCATTTGACACCACCCATGTCTCTGTATGTCAAACCATTCAAAAGATATTGGACTATAACGTATCGGCCAATCACAAGAAGGGGCGGGGCTAATTTGTATATATAATATACAAATGTAAATATTTATATGTATAATAATAATAATATACACATATATCCAATGAACCTGTTCCCAGCAGGACTGGGGATCATGTAAGGTCAAAAGGTCAGGGTTCAGATTTCTCCATTATCCAGGTTATATTACATGAAGTCTGTAATGACTGTGTCATGTGACAAGGTCTGGGTCAGTCTAATCAGTACACCTGAGTTCTGGTTGTTAGGGGCAACAAGAACCTGATACAGAGGGAGCGGGAATGACAGCTAGATTTTCGGTTGTGACAAACCTCAAATCACTCCACTTTGCGGTCAAACCGTAGCTCTTAGCAGAAAAATGAAAACATCGTGAGAGACGGAGAACCCAGAACATTCTGTCAATCTTATTTTCATTCAGATATTCCTTAAAATGTGTTAGTAACGGCAATTCGAAAACAAAAATGAGATTTTTTTGAAGAAAACTTCATTTAACATGGGACTCAATGGAGAGCGAGACAGGATTTGGCGTGTCTGTTGGGCCCCCCGTTAAAATTGTGTGCACACCACGCATGTCAAAGTCACATTTTATGAATCTCAACATCCATGTCTACATTCTGACCAAAAATTATCTTTCTAGCTTATACGGTTTGCCCGTGAGCTCGAGTTACAAATAAAAATTATGATCATTTTTCGAAAGTCTCTCCACTCTAATGAATTCGAACCGCACTGAAGATTTGACAAAAAAGTGATTTCCAGTCCTCGCTTGAGCGCTCATATCTTGAAAAGTGTACATTTTAGGAAAAAACAGTCCGGGGTTTGGAGAGAGAAGAGAAGTTTTCCTCCGTTTTGAAGTTTGAATGACGTTTCTACGTGCAAGTATGAGAAAGATACGTGACTCAGAAAAAAGGTGTTTTTTTTTTTTTTTTAACCTCCTCCCACGCACAGTGTGAAATGCTGCCCCATACAAATACATGGGAAAATCTCCCCATTAGTTTGGAAATTTGGAAATGTTTTTGCACTTCGTGCAAAAACTATTCGTGCCATCGTTCTGAAAATCCACAGGACTGTAGTTAAATTCAGGGCCTACAACTTTCTAAATCGGTTCATAATTTTTCGAGTAACGGTGTGCGAGTGGTGAGGCCCCAAACTTCACGCAATGCGTTCCGGATGGGGCAAAAAGCGCACGTTTGTGCACGTTGCGCAAAAACGTGCACGCCAATCGCTAATAAAAGTCATACCAATCGATTCCCGAGTAAGGCGCACGTTTCTACGTTTTTACTTTTCGCGTTTTCTCAAAGCTGCGGGACTAGTTACGCGCCGAAGTTTTTACGGAAGAATATATAATAATAATAATAAGCCTGAGCAATAGTATGAGTGCCTCGTGCTGCGCACGAGGCACTCCGCCTCCATTGAGCTTGCGCAGCTCAATGGAGGAGGAGTGCCACGTGGCGCAGCCGTGGCACTAACTAGACCAAAATTCCCGGGAAATTTTGAAGTGCCACGGACTACTGCCGGATGATCGCGGGATGCACCCATGAAGGTCAGGGACTCGATACTTAGTCATTTGACACCACCCATGTCTCTGTATGTCAAACCATTCAAAAGATATTGGACTTTAACGTATCAGCCAATCAGAAGAAGGGGCGTGGCTAATTTGCACCAATGAGGGTCAGGGACTCGATACTTGGTCATTTGACACCACCCATGTCTCTGTATGTCAAACCATTCAAAAGATATTGGACTATAACGTATCGGCCAATCAGAAGAAGGGGCGTGGCTAAATTGCACCAATGAGGGTCAGGGACTCCATACTTAGTCATTTGAAACCACCCATGTCTCTGTATGTCAAACCATTCAAAAGATATTGGACTTTAACGTATCAGCCAATCAGAAGAAGGGGCGGGACTAATTTGCACCAATGAGGGTCAGGGACTCGATACTTAGTCATTTGACACCACCTATGTCTCTGTATGTCAAACCATTCAAAAGATATTGGACTTTAACGTATCAGCCAATCAGAAGAAGGGGCGTGGCTAATTTGCACCAATGAGGGTCAGGGACTCGATACTTAGTCATTTGACACCACCCATGTCTCTGTATGTCAAACTATTCAAAAGATATTGGACTTTAACGTATCAGCCAATCAGAAGAAGGGGCGAGGCTAATTTGCACCAATGAGGGTCAGGGGCTCGATACTTAGTCATTTGACACCACCCATGTCTCTGTATGTCAAACCATTCAAAAGATATTGGACTATAACGTATCGGCCAATCAGAAGAAGGGGCGGGGCTAATTTGCACCAATGAGGGTCAGGGACTCGATACTTAGTCATTTGACACCACCCATGTCTCTGTATGTCAAACCATTCAAAAGATATTGGACTTTAACGTATCAGCCAATCAGAAGAAGGGGCGGGGCTAATTTGCACCAATGAGGGTCAGGGGCTCGATACTTAGTCATTTGACACCACCCATGTCTCTGTATGTCAAACCATTCAAAAGATATTGGACTTTAACGTATCAGCCAATCAGAAGAAGGGGCGGGGCTAATTTGCACCAATGAGGGTCAGGGGCTCGATACTTAGTCATTTGATACCACCCGTGAGTCTCTATGTCAAACCATTCAAAAGATATTGGACTTTAACGTATCAGCCAATCAGAAGAAGGGGCGGGGCTAATTTGCACCAATGAGGGTCAGGGGCTCGATACTTAGTCATTTGATACCACCCGTGACACTCTATGTCAAACCATTCAAAAGATATTGGACTATAACGTATCGGCCAATCAGAAGAAGGGGCGGGGCTAATATGTATATATAATATACAAATGTAAATATTTATATGTATAATAATAATAATATACATATATATCCCATGAACCTGTCCCCAGCAGGACTGGGGATCATGTAAGGTCAAAAGGTCAGGGTTCAGATTCCTCCATTATCCAAGGTAAAGTATTATGAAGTCTGCATTGAGTGGGTCATGTGACTAGTTCTGGGTCACATGACCCGGAAGTATGGTAGTGTATATTGTATTGGAATGACTCAGCTAGTTCTTCGGATTTGACAAGCCTCAAATAACTTCACCTTGTAATCAAACTGTAGCTCCTAGCAGAAAAACAAAGACATCGTGAGAGAGACAGAACCCGGAAGATTCTGACAATCTTAATTTTATTCAGATATTCCTTAAAATGTGTTAGTAACGGCAATTCGAAAACAAAAATGAGATTTTTTTGAAGAAATTTTTTTTTAACATTGCAGTGAATGGAGAGAGAGACAGGAATTGGCATGGCTCTTAGTCTCCCCGTTTAAATTTTGTGCACACCACGCCTGTCAAAGTCACATTTTAAGAATACCAAAATGTATGTCTACATTCTGACCAAAAATTATCTGTCCAGCTTTTACGGTTCGGCCGTGAGGTCGAGTTACAAATAAAAATTATGGTCATTTTTTCAGGGTTCTGCTCACTCTGATCAATTCAAACCTCCACTCTAGATTTGAAAAAGGGGGTTTTTTAGTCCTCGCTTGAAGGCTCATATCTTGAAAAGTGTACATTTTAGGAAAAAACAGTCCGGGGTTTAGAGAGAGAAGAGAAGTTTTCCTCCGTTTTGAAGTTTGAATGACGTTTCTACGTGCAAGTATGAGAAAGATAGGTGACTCAGAAAAAAGGTGATTTTTTTTTTTTTTTTAACCTTCACCGGACATTTCACACCCACAGTGTGAAATGCTGCCCCATACAAATACATGGGAAAATCTTCCCCATTAGTTTGGAAATTTGGAAATGTTTTTGCACTTCGTGCAAAAACTATTCGTGCCATCGTTCTGAAAATCCACAGGACTGTAGTTAAATTCAGGGCCTACAACTTTCTAAATCGGTTCAGAATTTTTCGAGTAACGGTGTGCGAGTGGTGAGGCCCCAAAGTTCACGCAATGCGTTCACGATGGGGCAAAAAGCGCACGTTTGTGCACGTTGCGCAAAAACGTGCACGCCAATCGCTTATAAAAGTCATACCAATTGATTCCCGATTAAGTCGCACGTTTCTACGTTTTTACTTTTTGAGTTTTCTCAAAGCTGCGCAACTAGTTACGCGCCGAAGTTTATACGGAAGAATATGGAATAATAATAAATAAATAATAAGCCTGAGCAATAGTATGAGTGCCTCGTGCTGCGCACGAGGCACTCCTCCTCCATTGAGCTTGCGCATCTCAATGGAGGAGGAGTGCCACGTGGCGCAGCCGTGGCACTAACTAGACCAAAATTCCCGGGAAATTTTGAAGTGCCACGGACTACTGCCGGATGATCGCGGGATGCACCCATGAAGGTCAAGGACTCGATACTTAGTCATTTGACACCACCCATGACTCTCTATGTCAAACCATTCAAAAGATATTGGACTATAACGTATCGGCCAATCAGAAGAAGGGGCGGGGCTAATTTGCACCAATGAGGGTCAGGGACTCGATACTTAGTCATTTGACACCACCCATGTCTCTGTATGTCAAACCATTCAAAAGATATTGGACTTTAACGTATCAGCCAATCAGAAGAAGGGGCGGGGCTAATTTGCACCAATGAGGGTCAGGGACTCGATACTTAGTCATTTGACACCACCCATGTCTCTGTATGTCAAACCATTCAAAAGATATTGGACTATAACGTATCGGCCAATCAGAAGAAGGGGCGTGGCTAATTTGCACCAATGAGGGTCAGGGACTCCATACTTAGTCATTTGACACCACCCATGTCTCTGTATGTCAAACCATTCAAAAGATATTGGACTTTAACGTATCAGCCAATCAGAAGAAGGGGCGGGGCTAATTTGCACCAATGAGGGTCAGGGACTCGATACTTAGTCATTTGACACCACCCATGTCTCTGTATGTCAAACCATTCAAAAGATATTGGACTTTAACGTATCAGCCAATCAGAAGAAGGGGCGTGGCTAATTTGCACCAATGAGGGTCAGGGACTCGATACTTAGTCATTTGACACCACCCATGTCTCTGTATGTCAAACCATTCAAAAGATATTGGACTTTAACGTATCAGCCAATCAGAAGAAGGGGCGGGGCTAATTTGCACCAATGAGGGTCAGGGACTCGATACTTAGTCATTTGACACCACCCATGTCTCTGTATGTCAAACCATTCAAAAGATATTGGACTATAACGTATCGGCCAATCAGAAGAAGGGGCGTGGCTAATTTGCACCAATGAGGGTCAGGGACTCCATACTTAGTCATTTGACACCAACCATGTCTCTGTATGTCAAACCATTCAAAAGATATTGGACTAAAACGTATCGGCCAATCAGAAGAAGGGGCGGGGCTAATTTGCACCAATGAGGGTCAGGGGCTCGATACTTAGTCATTTGACACCACCCATGTCTCTGTATGTCAAACCATTCAAAAGATATTGGACTATAACGTATCGGCCAATCAGAAGAAGGGGCGGGGCTAATATGTATATATAATATACAAATGTAAATATTTATATGTATAATAATAATAATATACATATATATCCCATGAACCTGTCCCCAGCAGGACTGGGGATCATGTAAGGTCAGGGTTCAAATTCCTCCATTATCCAAGGTAAAGTATTATGAAGTCTGCATTGACTGTGTCATGTGACCAGTTCTGGGTCACATGACCCGGAAGTATGGTAGTGTATATTGTATTGGAATGACTCAGCCAGTTTTTCGGATTTGACAAGCCTCAAATAACTTCACCTTGTAATCAAACTGTAGCTCCTAGCAGAAAAACAAAGACATCGTGAGAGAGACAGAACCCGGAAGATTCTGACAATCTTAATTTCATTCAGATATTCCTTAAAATGTGTTAGTAACGGCAATTCGAAAACAAAAATGAGATTTTTTTGAAGACATTTTTTTTTAACATTGCAGTGAATGGAGAAGGAGACAGGAATTGGCATGGCTCTCAGTCTCCCCGTTTAAATTTTGTGCACACCACGCCTGTCAAAGTCACATTTTAAGAATACCAAAATGTATGTCTACATTCTGACCAAAAATTATCTGTTTACCTTTTACGGTTTGGCCGTGACCTTAAGTTACAAATAAAAATTATGATCATTTTTTCAAGGTTCTGCTCACTCTGATCAATTAAAACCTCCACTCTAGATTTGACAAAGAGTGATTTTCAGTCCTCGCTTGAGGGCTCATATCTTGAAAAGTGTACATTTTAGGAAAAAACAGTCCGGGGTTTAGAGAGAGAAGAGAAGTTTTCCTCCGTTTTGAAGTTTGAATGACGTTTCTACGTGCAAGTATGAGAAAGATACGTGACTCAGAAAAAAGGTGATTTTTTTTTTTTTTAACCTTCACCGGACATTTCACACCCACAGTGTGAAATGCTGCCCCATACAAATACATGGGAAAATCTTCCCCATTAGTTTGGAAATTTGGAAATGTTTTTGCACTTCGTGCAAAAACTATTCGTGCCATCGTTCTGAAAATCCACAAGACTGTAGTTAAATTCAGGGCCTACAACTTTCTAAATCGGTTCATAATTTTTCGAGTAACGGTGTGCGAGTGGTGAGGCCCCAAAGTTCACGCAATGCGTTCCGGATGGGGCAAAAAGCGCACGTTTGTGCACGTTGCACAAAAACGTGCACGCCAATCGCTTATAAAAGTCATACCAATCGATTCCCGATTAAGTCGCACGTTTCTACGTTTTTACTTTTCGCGTTTTCTCAAAGCTCTGGGACTAGTTACGCGCCGAAGTTTATACGGAAGAATATGGAATAAATAAATAAACTAGACCAAAATTCCCGGGAAATTTTGAAGTGCCACGGACTACTGCCGGATGATCGCGGGATGCACCCATGAAGGTCAAGGACTCGATACTTAGTCATTTGACACCACCCATGACTCTCTATGTCAAACCATTCAAAAGATATTGGACTATAACGTATCGGCCAATCAGAAGAAGGGGCGTGGCTAATTTGCACCAATGAGGGTCAGGGACTCGATACTTGGTCATTTGACACCACCCATGTCTCTGTATGTCAAACCATTCAAAAGATATTGGACTATAACGTATCGGCCAATCAGAAGAAGGGGCGTGGCTAATTTGCACCAATGAGGGTCAGGGACTCGATACTTGGTCATTTGACACCACCCATGTCTCTGTATGTCAAACCATTCAAAAGATATTGGACTATAACGTATCGGCCAATCAGAAGAAGGGGCGTGGCTAATTTGCACCAATGAGGGTCAGGGACTCGATACTTGGTCATTTGACACCACCCATGTCTCTGTATGTCAAACCATTCAAAAGATATTGGACTATAACGTATCGGCCAATCAGAAGAAGGGGCGTGGCTAATTTGCACCAATGAGGGTGAGGGACTCCATACTTAGTCATTTGACACCACCCATGTCTCTGTATGTCAAACCATTCAAAAGATATTGGACTTTAACGTATCAGCCAATCAGAAGAAGGGGCGGGGCTAATTTGCACCAATGAGGGTCAGGGACTCGATACTTAGTCATTTGACACCACCCATGTCTCTGTATGTCAAACCATTCAAAAGATATTGGACTTTAACGTATCAGCCAATCAGAAGAAGGGGCGTGGCTAATTTGCACCAATGAGGGTCAGGGACTCGATACTTAGTCATTTGACACCACCCATGTCTCTGTATGTCAAACCATTCAAAAGATATTGGACTATAACGTATCGGCCAATCAGAAGAAGGGGCGTGGCTAATTTGCACCAATGAGGGTCAGGGACTCGATACTTAGTCATTTGACACCACCCATGTCTCTGTATGTCAAACCATTCAAAAGATATTGGACTTTAACGTATCAGCCAATCAGAAGAAGGGGCGGGGCTAATTTGCACCAATGAGTGTCAGGGGCTCGATACTTAGTCATTTGATACCACCCGTGAGTCTCTATGTCAAACCATTCAAAAGATATTGGACTATAACGTATCGGCCAATCAGAAGAAGGGGCGGGGCTAATATGTATATATAATATACAAATGTAAATATTTATATGTATAATAATAATAATATACATATATATCCCATGAACCTGTCCCCAGCAGGACTGGGGATCATGTAAGGTCAAAAGGTCAGGGTTCAGATTCCTCCATTATCCAAGGTAAAGTATTATGAAGTCTGCATTGAGTGGGTCATGTGACTAGTTCTGGGTCACATGACCCGGAAGTATGGTAGTGTATATTGTATTGGAATGACTCAGCTAGTTCTTCGGATTTGACAAGCCTCAAATAACTTCACCTTGTAATCAAACTGTAGCTCCTAGCAGAAAAACAAAGACATCGTGAGAGAGACAGAACCCGGAAGATTCTGACAATCTTAATTTTATTCAGATATTCCTTAAAATGTGTTAGTAACGGCAATTCGAAAACAAAAATGAGATTTTTTTGAAGAAATTTTTTTTTAACATTGCAGTGAATGGACAGCGAGACAGGAATTGGCATGGCTCTTAGTCTCCCCGTTTAAATTTTGTGCACACCACGCCTGTCAAAGTCACATTTTAAGAATACCAAAATGTATGTCTACATTCTGACCAAAAATTATCTGTCCAGCTTTTACGGTTTGGCCGTGAGGTCGAGTTACAAATAAAAATTATGGTCATTTTTTCAGGGTTCTGCTCACTCTGATCAATTCGAACCTCCACTCTAGATTTGAAAAAGGGGGTTTTTTAGTCCTCGCTTGAAGGCTCATATCTTGAAAAGTGTACATTTTAGGAAAAAACAGTCCGGGGTTTAGAGAGAGAAGAGAAGTTTTCCTCCGTTTTGAAGTTTGAATGACGTTTCTACGTGCAAGTATGAGAAAGATAGGTGACTCATAAAAAAGGTGATTTTTTTTTTTTTTTAACCTTCACCGGACATTTCACACCCACAGTGTGAAATGCTGCCCCATACAAATACATGGGAAAATCTTCCCCATTAGTTTGGAAATTTGGAAATGTTTTTGCACTTCGTGCAAAAACTATTCGTGCCATCGTTCTGAAAATCCACAAGACTGTAGTTAAATTCAGGGCCTACAACTTTCTAAATCGGTTCAGAATTTTTCGAGTAACGGTGTGCGAGTGGTGAGGCCCCAAAGTTCACGCAATGCGTTCACGATGGGGCAAAAAGCGCACGTTTGTGCACGTTGCGCAAAAACGTGCACGCCAATCGCTTATAAAAGTCATACCAATTGATTCCCGATTAAGTCGCACGTTTCTACGTTTTTACTTTTTGAGTTTTCTCAAAGCTGTGCGACTAGTTACGCGCCGAAGTTTATACGGAAGAATATGGAATAATAATAATAAATAATAATAAGCCTGAGCAATAGTATGAGTGCCTCGTGCTGCGCACGAGGCACTCCTCCTCCATTGAGCTTGCGCATCTCAATGGAGGAGGAGTGCCACGTGGCGCAGCCGTGGCACTAACTAGACCAAAATTCCCGGGAAATTTTGAAGTGCCACGGACTACTGCCGGATGATCGCGGGATGCACCCATGAAGGTCAAGGACTCGATACTTGGTCATTTGACACCACCCATGACTCTCTATGTCAAACCATTCAAAAGATATTGGACTATAACGTATCGGCCAATCAGAAGAAGGGGCGGGGCTAATTTGCACCAATGAGGGTCAGGGACTCGATACTTTGTCATTTGACACCACCCATGTATCTGTATGTCAAACCATTCAAAAGATATTGGACTTTAACGTATCAGCCAATCAGAAGAAGGGGCGGGGCTAATTTGCACCAATGATGGTCAGGGACTCGATACTTAGTCATTTGACACCACCCATGTCTCTGTATGTCAAACCATTCAAAAGATATTGGACTTTAACGTATCAGCCAATCAGAAGAAGGGGCGGGGCTAATTTGCACCAATGAGGGTCAGGGACTCCATACTTAGTTATTTGACACCCCCCATGTCTCTGTATGTCAAACCATTCAAAAGATATTGGACATTAACGTATCAGCCAATCAGAAGAAGGGGCGTGGCTAATTTGCACCAATGAGGGTCAGGGACTCGATACATAGTCATTTGACACCACCCATGTCTCTGTATGTCAAACCATTCAAAAGATATTGGACTTTAACGTATCAGCCAATCAGAAGAAGGGGCGGGGCTAATTTGCACCAATGAGGGTCAGGGACTCCATACTTAGTCGTTTGACACCACCCATGTCTCTGTATGTCAAACCATTCAAAAGATATTGGACTTTAACGTATCAGCCAATCAGAAGAAGGGGCGTGGCTAATTTGCACCAATGAGGGTCAGGGACTCGATACTTAGTCATTTGACACCACCCATGTCTCTCTATGTCAAACCATTCAAAAGATATTGGACTATAACGTATCGGCCAATCAGAAGAAGGGGCGTGGCTAATTTGCACCAATGAGGGTCAGGGACTCGATACTTAGTCATTTGACACCACCCATGTCTCTGTATGTCAAACCATTCAAAAGATATAGGACTTTAACGTATCAGCCAATCAGAAGAAGGGGCGTGGCTAATTTGCACCAATAAAGGTCAAGGACCTGATACTGAGTAATATGACACCACCCATGTCTCTGTATGTCAAACCATTTAAAAGATATTGGACTTTAACGTATCAGCCAATCAGAAGAAGGGGCGGGGCTAATGTGCATTGACTGATCACATGACCCGGAAGTGTATACTGTATTATGCTGTATATACTGTATTGGAATGAGTCAGCTAGATTTTCGTTCTAGTCTGGTTCTAGTCTGGTTCTGGTTCTGGTTCTGGTTCTAGTCTGGTTCTAGTCTGGTTCTAGTCTGGTTCTGGTTCTGGTTCTAGTCTGGTTCTGGTTCTGATCTGGTTCTGGTTCTAGTCTGGTTCATGTTCTGGTTCTGGTTCTAGTCTGGTTCTAGTCTGGTTCTAGTCTGGTTCTGGTTCTGGTTCTAGTCTGGTTCTGGTTCTAGTCTGGTTCTGGTCCTGGTTCTGGTTCTGGTCCTGGTTCTGATCTGGTTCTGGTTCTAGTCTGGTTCTAGTTCTAGTCTGGTTCTGGTTCTAGTCTGGTTCTAGTCTGGTTCTGGTTCTAGTCTGGTTCTGGTTCTAGTCTGGTTCGGGTTCTAGTCTGGTTCTAGTCTGGTTCTGGTTCTAGTCTGGTTCTGGTTCTAGTCTGGTTCTGGTTCTAGTCTGGTTCTAGTCTGGTTCTGGTTCTAGTCTGGTTCTGGTTCTAGTCTGGTTCTGGTTCTAGTCTGGTTCTAGTCTGGTTCTAGTCTGGTTCTGGTTCTGGTTCTAGTCTGGTTCTAGTCTGGTTCTAGTCTGGTTCTGGTCTGGTTCTGGTTCTAGTCTGGTTCTAGTCTGGTTCTGGTTCTAGTCTGGTTCTAGTCTGGTTCTGGTCTGGTTCTAGTCTGGTTCTGGTTCTAGTCTGGTTGTCGTCTGGTTGTGGTTCTAGTCTGGTTCTGGTCTGGTTCTAGTCTGGTTCTGGTTCTAGTCTGGTTGTCGTCTGGTTCTGGTTCTAGTCTGGTTCTGGTCTGGTTCTAGTCTGGTTCTGGTTCTAGTCTGGTTCTGGTTCTAGTCTGGTTCTAGTCTGGTCTGGTTCTAGTCTGGTTCTATAAAAACACCTTCCATCCCATAATAACACTAACATCCTATAATAAACACCTGCCATTCCAGAGTAATATGTCATCACCCATTACTCTGTATGTCAAACCATTCAAAAGATATTGGACTATAACGTATCGGCCAATCAGAAGAAGGGGCGTGGCTAATTTGGACCAATAAAGGTCAAGGACCTGATACTGAGTAATATGACATCACCCGTGTCTCTGTATGTCAAACCATTCAAAAGATATTGGACTATAACGTATCAGCCAATCAGAAGAAGGGGCGGGGCTAATGTGCATTGACTGGGTCATGTGACCCGGAAGTGTATACTGTATTATGCTGTATACTGTATTGGAATGAGTCAGCTAGATTTTCGGTTTTGACAAGCCTGAAATAACTTCACCCTGTGATGAAACCGTAGCTCTTAGCAGAAAAACGAAAACATTTTGAGAAACAGATAACCTAGCAGATTCTCTAAATGTTATTTTCATACAGATATTCCTTAAAATGTGTTAGTAACGGCAATTCGAAAACAAAAATTAGATTTTTTTGAAGAAAACGTTTTTTATAATGGGAGTCAATGAAGGGCGAGACAGGATTTGGCGCGTCTGTTGGGCCCCCCGTTAAAATTTTGTGCACACCACGCCTGTCAAAGTCACATTTTATAAATCACAACACCTATGTCTATATTCTGACCAAAAATTATCTTTCTACCTTTTACGGTTTGGCCGTGACCTCGAGTTACAAATAAGAAATCATGTTTTTTTTTCAGTCTAACTACACTCTAGCGAACTGACTCCCGTGCTCTAGATTTGAAAAAAAGTGATTTCCAGTCCTCGCTTGAGCGCTCATATCTTGAAAAGTGTACATTTTAGGAAAAAACAGTCCGGGGTTTAGAGAGAGAAGAGAAGTTTTCCTCCGTTTTGAAGTTTGAATGACGTTTCTACGTGCAAGTATGAGAAAGATACGTGACTTGGAAAAAAGGTGAATTTTGTCTTTTTTTTCTCAACATTTTCCCATCCGCTTTGAATGGCGCCATTGAAATGCATGGGAAAACAGTTCCCCATTAGTTTGGAAATTTGGAAATGTTTTTGCACTTCGTGCAAAAACTATTCGTGCCATCGTTCTGAAAATCCAGAGGACTGTAGTTAAATTCAGGGCCTACAACTTTCTAAATCGGTTCAGAATTTTTCGAGTAACGGTATGCGAGTGGTGAGGCCCCAAAGTTCACGCAATGCGTTCCGGATGGGGCAAAAAGCGCACGTTTGTGCACGTTGCGCAAAAACGTGCACGCCAATCGCTTATAAAAGTCATACCAATTGATTCCCGATTAAGTCGCACGTTTCTACGTTTTTACTTTTTGAGTTTTCTCAAAGCTGCGCAACTAGTTACGCGCCGAAGTTTATACGGAAGAATATGGAATAATAATAAATAAACTAGACCAAAATTCCCGGGAAATTTTGAAGTGCCACGGACTACTGCCGGATGATCGCGGGATGCACCCATGAAGGTCAAGGACTCGATACTTAGTCATTTGACACCACCCATGACTCTCTATGTCAAACCATTCAAAAGATATTGGACTATAACGTATCGGCCAATCAGAAGAAGGGGCGTGGCTAATTTGCACCAATGAGGGTCAGGGACTCGATACTTGGTCATTTGACACCACCCATGTCTCTGTATGTCAAACCATTCAAAAGATATTGGACTATAACGTATCGGCCAATCAGAAGAAGGGGCGTGGCTAATTTGCACCAATGAGGGTCAGGGACTCCATACTTAGTCATTTGACACCACCCATGTCTCTGTATGTCAAACCATTCAAAAGATATTGGACTTTAACGTATCAGCCAATCAGAAGAAGGGGCGGGGCTAATTTGCACCAATGAGGGTCAGGGACTCGATACTTAGTCATTTGACACAACCCATGTCTCTGTATGTCAAACCATTCAAAAGATATTGGACTTTAACGTATCAGCCAATCAGAAGAAGGGGCGTGGCTAATTTGCACCAATGAGGGTCAGGGACTCGATACTTAGTCATTTGACACCACCCATGTCTCTGTATGTCAAACCATTCAAAAGATATTGGACTATAACGTATCGGCCAATCAGAAGAAGGGGCGTGGCTAATTTGCACCAATGAGGGTCAGGGACTCGATACTTAGTCATTTGACACCACCCATGTCTCTGTATGTCAAACCATTCAAAAGATATTGGACTTTAACGTATCAGCCAATCAGAAGAAGGGGCGGGGCTAATTTGCACCAATGAGGGTCAGGGGCTCGATACTTAGTCATTTGATACCACCCGTGAGTCTCTATGTCAAACCATTCAAAATATATTGGACTATAACGTATCGGCCAATCAGAAGAAGGGGCGGGGCTAATTTGCACCAATGAGGGTCAGGGGCTCGATACTTAGTCATTTGATACCACCCGTGAGTCTCTATGTCAAACCATTCAAAAGATATTGGACTATAACGTATCGGCCAATCAGAAGAAGGGGCGGGGCTAATATGTATATATAATATACAAATGTAAATATTTATATGTATAATAATAATAATATACATATATATCCCATGAACCTGTCCCCAGCAGGACTGGGGATCATGTAAGGTCAGGGTTCAGATTCCTCCATTATCCAAGGTAAAGTATTATGAAGTCTGCATTGAGTGGGTCATGTGACTAGTTCTGGGTCACATGACCCGGAAGTATGGTAGTGTATATTGTATTGGAATGACTCAGCTAGTTCTTCGGATTTGACAAGCCTCAAATAACTTCACCTTGTAATCAAACTGTAGCTCCTAGCAGAAAAACAAAGACATCGTGAGAGAGACAGAACCTGGAAGATTCTGACAATCTTAATTTTATTCAGATATTCCTTAAAATGTGTTAGTAACGGCAATTCGAAAACAAAAATGAGATTTTTTTGAAGAAAACGTTATTTATTATGGGAGTCAATGGAGAGAAAGACAGGATTTGGCATGGCTGTTAGTCTCCCCGTTCAAATTTTGTGCACACCACACCTGTCAAAGTCACATTTTATGAATCACAAAACCTATGTCTATATTCTGACCAAAAATGATCTGTCTACCTTTTACGGTTTGGCCGTGAGGTCGAGTTACAAATAAAAATTATGATCATTTTTTTAAAGTCTCTCGCACTCTGATCAATTAGAACCGCACTGAAGATTTGACAAAAAAGTGATTTCCAGTCCTCGCTTGAGCGCTCATATCTTGAAAAGTGTACATTTTAGGAAAAAACAGTCCGGGGTTTAGAGAGAGAAGAGAAGTTTTCCTCCGTTTTGAAGTTTGAATGACCTTTCTACGTGCAAGTATGAGAAAGATAGGTGACTCAGAAAAAAGGTGATTTTTTTTTTTTTAACCTCATCCCACACACAGTGTGAAATGCTGCCCCATACAAATACATGGTCCCCATTAGTTTGGAAATTTGGAAATGTTTTTGCACTTCGTGCAAAAACTATTCGTGCCATCGTTCTGAAAATCCACAGGAATGTAGTTAAATTCAGGGCCTACAACTTTCTAAATCGGTTCATAATTTTTCGAGTAACGGTGTGCGAGTGGTGAGGCCCCAAAGTTGACGCAATGCGTTCCGGATGGGGCAAAAAGTGCACGTTTGTGCACGTTGCGCAAAAACGTGCACGCCAATCGCTAATAAAAGTCATACCAATCGATTCCCGATTAAGGCGCACGTTTCTACGTTTTTACTTTTTGAGTTTTCTCAAAGCTGCGCAACTAGTTACGCGCCGAAGTTTATACGGAAGAATATGGAATAATAATAATAAACTAGACCAAAATTCCCGGGAAATTTTGAAGTGCCACGGACTACTGCCGGATGATCGCGGGATGCACCCATGAAGGTCAAGGACTCGATACTTAGTCATTTGACACCACCCATGACTCTCTATGTCAAACCATTCAAAAGATATTGGACTATAACGTATCGGCCAATCAGAAGAAGGGGCGTGGCTAATTTGCACCAATGAGGGTCAGGGACTCGATACTTGGTCATTTGACACCACCCATGTCTCTGTATGTCAAACCATTCAAAAGATATTGGACTATAACGTATCGGCCAATCAGAAGAAGGGGCGTGGCTAATTTGCACCAATGAGGGTCAGGGACTCCATACTTAGTCATTTGACACCACCCATGTCTCTGTATGTCAAACCATTCAAAAGATATTGGACTTTAACGTATCAGCCAATCAGAAGAAGGGGCGGGGCTAATTTGCACCAATGAGGGTCAGGGACTCGATACTTAGTCATTTGACACCACCCATGTCTCTGTATGTCAAACCATTCAAAAGATATTGGACTTTAACGTATCAGCCAATCAGAAGAAGGGGCGTGGCTAATTTGCACCAATGAGGGTCAGGGACTCGATACTTAGTCATTTGACACCACCCATGTCTCTGTATGTCAAACCATTCAAAAGATATTGGACTATAACGTATCGGCCAATCAGAAGAAGGGGCGTGGCTAATTTGCACCAATGAGGGTCAGGGACTCGATACTTAGTCATTTGACACCACCCATGTCTCTGTATGTCAAACCATTCAAAAGATATTGGACTATAACGTATCAGCCAATCAGAAGAAGGGGCGGGGCTAATTTGCACCAATGAGGGTCAGGGACTCGATACTTAGTCATTTGATACCACCCGTGAGTCTCTATGTCAAACCATTCAAAAGATATTGGACTATAACGTATCGGCCAATCAGAAGAAGGGGCGGGGCTAATTTGCACCAATGAGGGTCAGGGGCTCGATACTTAGTCATTTGATACCACCCGTGAGTCTCTATGTCAAACCATTCAAAAGATATTGGACTATAACGTATCGGCCAATCAGAAGAAGGGGCGGGGCTAATATGTATATATAATATACAAATGTAAATATTTATATGTATAATAATAATAATATACATATATATCCCATGAACCTGTCCCCAGCAGGACTGGGGATCATGTAAGGTCAAAAGGTCAGGGTTCAGATTCCTCCATTATCCAAGGTAAAGTATTATGAAGTCTGCATTGAGTGGGTCATGTGACTAGTTCTGGGTCACATGACCCGGAAGTATGGCAGTGTATATTGTATTGGAATGACTCAGCTAGTTCTTCGGATTTGACAAGCCTCAAATAACTTCACCTTGTAAACAAACTGTAGCTCCTAGCAGAAAAACAAAGACATCGTGAGAGAGACAGAACCCGGAAGATTCTGACAATCTTAATTTTATTCAGATATTCCTTAAAATGTGTTAGTAACGGCAATTCGAAAACAAAAATGAGATTTTTTTGAAGAAATTTTTATTTAACATTGCAGTGAATGGAGAGAGAGACAGGAATTGGCATGGCTCTTAGTCTCCCCGTTTAAATTTTGTGCACACCACGCCTGTCAAAGTCACATTTTAAGAATACCAAAATGTATGTCTACATTCTGACCAAAAATTATCTGTCCAGCTTTTACGGTTCGGCCGTGAGGTCGAGTTACAAATAAAAATTATGGTCATTTTTTCAGGGTTCTGCTCACTCTGATCAATTAAAACCTCCACTCTAGATTTGAAAAAGGGGGTTTTTTAGTCCTCGCTTGAAGGCTCATATCTTGAAAAGTGTACATTTTAGGAAAAAACAGTCCGGGGTTTAGAGAGAGAAGAGAAGTTTTCCTCCGTTTTGAAGTTTGAATGACGTTTCTACGTGCAAGTATGAGAAAGATACGTGACTTGGAAAAAAGGTGAATTTTGTCTTTTTTTTCTCAACATTTTCCTATCCGCTTTGAATGGCGCCATTGAAATGCATGGGAAAACAGTTCCCCATTAGTTTGGAAATTTGGAAATGTTTTTGCACTTCGTGCAAAAACTATTCGTGCCATCGTTCTGAAAATCCAGAGGACTGTAGTTAAATTCAGGGCCTACAACTTTCTAAATCGGTTCAGAATTTTTCGAGTAACGGTATGCGAGTGGTGAGGCCCCAAAGTTCACGCAATGCGTTCCGGATGGGGCAAAAAGCGCACGTTTGTGCACGTTGCGCAAAAACGTGCACGCCAATCGCTTATAAAAGTCATACCAATTGATTCCCGATTAAGTCGCACGTTTCTACGTTTTTACTTTTTGAGTTTTCTCAAAGCTGTGCGACTAGTTACGCGCCGAAGTTTATACGGAAGAATATGGAATAAATAATAATAAATAACTAGACCAAAATTCCCGGGAAATTTTGAAGTGCCACGGACTACTGCCGGATGATCGCGGGATGCACCCATGAAGGTCAAGGACTCGATACTTGGTCATTTGACACCACCCATGACTCTCTATGTCAAACCATTCAAAAGATATTGGACTATAACGTATCGGCCAATCAGAAGAAGGGGCGGGGCTAATTTGCACCAATGAGGGTCAGGGACTCGATACTTAGTCATTTGACACCACCCATGTCTCTGTATGTCAAACCATTCAAAAGATATTGGACTTTAACGTATCAGCCAATCAGAAGAAGGGGCGGGGCTAATTTGCACCAATGAGGGTCAGGGACTCGATACTTGGTCATTTGACACCACCCATGTCTCTGTATGTCAAACCATTCAAAAGATATTGGACTATAACGTATCGGCCAATCAGAAGAAGGGGCGTGGCTAATTTGCACCAATGAGGGTCAGGGACTCCATACTTAGTCATTTGACACCACCCCTGTCTCTGTATGTCAAACCATTCAAAAGATATTGGACTTTAACGTATCAGCCAATCAGAAGAAGGGGCGGGGCTAATTTGCACCAATGAGGGTCAGGGACTCGATGCTTAGTCATTTGACACCACCCATGTCTCTGTATGTCAAACCATTCAAAAGATATTGGACTTTAACGTATCAGCCAATCAGAAGAAGGGGCGTGGCTAATTTGCACCAATGAGGGTCAGGGACTCGATACTTAGTCATTTGACACCACCCATGTCTCTGTATGTCAAACCATTCAAAAGATATTGGACTTTAACGTATCAGCCAATCAGAAGAAGGGGCGGGGCTAATTTGCACCAATGAGGGTCAGGGGCTCGATACTTAGTCATTTGATACCACCCGTGAGTCTCTATGTCAAACCATTCAAAAGATATTGGACTATAACGTATCGGCCAATCAGAAGAAGGGGCGGGGCTAATATGTATATATAATATACAAATGTAAATATTTATATGTATAATAATAATAATATACATATATATCCCATGAACCTGTCCCCAGCAGGACTGGGGATCATGTAAGGTCAAAAGGTCAGGGTTCAGATTTCTCCATTATCCAAGGTAAAGTATTATGAAGTCTGCATTGAGTGGGTCATGTGACCAGGTCTGGGTCAGTCTAATCAGCACAGCTGTGCTCCGGTTGTTAGGGGCAACAAGAACCTGATACAGAGGGAGCGGGAATGACAGCTAGATTTCGGTTGTGACAAACCTCAAATCACTCCACTTTGCGGTCAAACCGTAGCTCTTAGCAGAAAAATGAAAACATCGTGAGAGACGGAGAACCCAGAACATTCTGTCAATCTTATTTTCATTCAGATATTCCTTAAAATGTGTTAGTAACGGCAATTCGAAAACAAAAATGAGATTTTTTTTAAGAAAATGTTTTTTAACATGGGAGTCAATGAACAGCGAGACAGGAATTGGCGCGTCTGTTGGGCCCCCCGTTCAAATTTTGTGCACACCACGCCTGTCAAAGTCACATTTTATAAATCACAACACCTATGTCTATATTCTGACCAAAAATGATCTGTCTACCTTTTACGGTTTGGCCGTGACCTCGAGTTACAAATAAGAAATCATGTTTTTTTTTTCAGTGTAACTACACTCTAGCAAACTGACTCCCGTGCTCTAGATTTGAAAAAAAGTGATTTCCAGACCTCGCTTGAGGGCTCATATCTTGAAAAGTGTACATTTTAGGAAAAAACAGTCCGGGGTTTGGAGAGAGAAGAGAAGTTTTCCTCCGTTTTGAAGTTTGAATGACGTTTCTACGTCCAAGTATGAGAAAGATACGTGACTCGGAAAAGAGGTGAATTTTGTCTTTTTTTCTCAACATTTTCCCATCCGCTTATAATGGCGCCATTGAAATGCATGGGAAAATCTTCCCCATTAGTTTGGAAATTTGGAAATGTTTTTGCACTTCGTGCAAAAACTATTCGTGCCATCGTTCTGAAAATCCACAGGACTGTAGTTAAATTCAGGGCCTACAACTTTCTAAATCGGTTCAGAATTTTTCGAGTAACGGTGTGCGAGTGGTGAGGCCCCAAAGTTCACGCAATGCGTTCCGGATGGGGCAAAAAGCGCACGTTTGTGCACGTTGCGCAAAAACGTGCACGCCAATTGCTTATAAAAGTCATACCAATCGATTCCCGATCAAGGCGCACGTTTGTACGTTTTTACTTTTCGCGTTTTCTCAAAGCTGCGGGACTAGTTACGCGCCAAAGTTTTTACGGAAGAATATATAATAATAATAAGCCTGAGCAATAGTATGAGTGCCTCGTGCTGCGCACGAGGCACTCCTCCTCCATTGAGCTTGCGCATCTCAATGGAGGAGGAGTGCCACGTGGCGCAGCCGTGGCACTAATAAGCCTGAGCAATAGTATTAGTGCCTCGTGCTGCGCACGAGGCACTCCTCCTCCATTGAGCTTGCGCATCTCAATGGAGGAGGCGTGCCACGTGGCGCAGCCGTGGCACTAACTAGACCAAAATTCCCGGGAAATTTTGAAGTGCCACGGACTACTGCCGGATGATCGCGGGATGCACCCATGAAGGTCAGGGACTCGATACTTAGTCATTTGACACCACCCATGTCTCTGTATGTCAAACCATTCAAAAGATATTGGACTTTAACGTATCAGCCAATCAGAAGAAGGGGCGTGGCTAATTTGCACCAATGAGGGTCAGGGACTCGATACTTGGTCATTTGACACCACCCATGTCTCTGTATGTCAAACCATTCAAAAGATATTGGACTATAACGTATCGGCCAATCAGAAGAAGGGGCGTGGCTAAATTGCACCAATGAGGGTCAGGGACTCCATACTTAGTCATTTGAAACCACCCATGTCTCTGTATGTCAAACCATTCAAAAGATATTGGACTTTAACGTATCAGCCAATCAGAAGAAGGGGCGGGACTAATTTGCACCAATGAGGGTCAGGGACTCGATACTTAGTCATTTGACACCACCTATGTCTCTGTATGTCAAACCATTCAAAAGATATTGGACTTTAACGTATCAGCCAATCAGAAGAAGGGGCGTGGCTAATTTGCACCAATGAGGGTCAGGGACTCGATACTTAGTCATTTGACACCACCCATGTCTCTGTATGTCAAACTATTCAAAAGATATTGGACTTTAACGTATCAGCCAATCAGAAGAAGGGGCGAGGCTAATTTGCACCAATGAGGGTCAGGGGCTCGATACTTAGTCATTTGACACCACCCATGTCTCTGTATGTCAAACCATTCAAAAGATATTGGACTATAACGTATCGGCCAATCAGAAGAAGGGGCGGGGCTAATTTGCACCAATGAGGGTCAGGGACTCGATACTTAGTCATTTGACACCACCCATGTCTCTGTATGTCAAACCATTCAAAAGATATTGGACTTTAACGTATCAGCCAATCAGAAGAAGGGGCGGGGCTAATTTGCACCAATGAGGGTCAGGGGCTCGATACTTAGTCATTTGACACCACCCATGTCTCTGTATGTCAAACCATTCAAAAGATATTGGACTTTAACGTATCAGCCAATCAGAAGAAGGGGCGGGGCTAATTTGCACCAATGAGGGTCAGGGGCTCGATACTTAGTCATTTGATACCACCCGTGAGTCTCTATGTCAAACCATTCAAAAGATATTGGACTTTAACGTATCAGCCAATCAGAAGAAGGGGCGGGGCTAATTTGCACCAATGAGGGTCAGGGGCTCGATACTTAGTCATTTGATACCACCCGTGACACTCTATGTCAAACCATTCAAAAGATATTGGACTATAACGTATCGGCCAATCAGAAGAAGGGGCGGGGCTAATATGTATATATAATATACAAATGTAAATATTTATATGTATAATAATAATAATATACATATATATCCCATGAACCTGTCCCCAGCAGGACTGGGGATCATGTAAGGTCAAAAGGTCAGGGTTCAGATTCCTCCATTATCCAAGGTAAAGTATTATGAAGTCTGCATTGAGTGGGTCATGTGACTAGTTCTGGGTCACATGACCCGGAAGTATGGTAGTGTATATTGTATTGGAATGACTCAGCTAGTTCTTCGGATTTGACAAGCCTCAAATAACTTCACCTTGTAATCAAACTGTAGCTCCTAGCAGAAAAACAAAGACATCGTGAGAGAGACAGAACCCGGAAGATTCTGACAATCTTAATTTTATTCAGATATTCCTTAAAATGTGTTAGTAACGGCAATTCGAAAACAAAAATGAGATTTTTTTGAAGAAATTTTTTTTTAACATTGCAGTGAATGGAGAGAGAGACAGGAATTGGCATGGCTCTTAGTCTCCCCGTTTAAATTTTGTGCACACCACGCCTGTCAAAGTCACATTTTAAGAATACCAAAATGTATGTCTACATTCTGACCAAAAATTATCTGTCCAGCTTTTACGGTTCGGCCGTGAGGTCGAGTTACAAATAAAAATTATGGTCATTTTTTCAGGGTTCTGCTCACTCTGATCAATTCAAACCTCCACTCTAGATTTGAAAAAGGGGGTTTTTTAGTCCTCGCTTGAAGGCTCATATCTTGAAAAGTGTACATTTTAGGAAAAAACAGTCCGGGGTTTAGAGAGAGAAGAGAAGTTTTCCTCCGTTTTGAAGTTTGAATGACGTTTCTACGTGCAAGTATGAGAAAGATAGGTGACTCAGAAAAAAGGTGATTTTTTTTTTTTTTTTAACCTTCACCGGACATTTCACACCCACAGTGTGAAATGCTGCCCCATACAAATACATGGGAAAATCTTCCCCATTAGTTTGGAAATTTGGAAATGTTTTTGCACTTCGTGCAAAAACTATTCGTGCCATCGTTCTGAAAATCCACAGGACTGTAGTTAAATTCAGGGCCTACAACTTTCTAAATCGGTTCAGAATTTTTCGAGTAACGGTGTGCGAGTGGTGAGGCCCCAAAGTTCACGCAATGCGTTCACGATGGGGCAAAAAGCGCACGTTTGTGCACGTTGCGCAAAAACGTGCACGCCAATCGCTTATAAAAGTCATACCAATTGATTCCCGATTAAGTCGCACGTTTCTACGTTTTTACTTTTTGAGTTTTCTCAAAGCTGCGCAACTAGTTACGCGCCGAAGTTTATACGGAAGAATATGGAATAATAATAAATAAATAATAAGCCTGAGCAATAGTATGAGTGCCTCGTGCTGCGCACGAGGCACTCCTCCTCCATTGAGCTTGCGCATCTCAATGGAGGAGGAGTGCCACGTGGCGCAGCCGTGGCACTAATAAGCCTGAGCAATAGTATTAGTGCCTCGTGCTGCGCACGAGGCACTCCTCCTCCATTGAGCTTGCGCATCTCAATGGAGGAGGCGTGCCACGTGGCGCAGCCGTGGCACTAATAAATAAGCCTGAGCAATAGTATTAGTGCCTCGTGCTGCGCACGAGGCACTCCTCCTCCATTGAGCTTGCGCATCTCAATGGAGGAGGCGTGCCACGTGGCGCAGCCGTGGCACTAACTAGACAAAATTCCCGGGAAATTTTGAAGTGCCACGGACTACTGCCGGATGATCGCGGGATGCACCCATGAAGGTCAAGGACTCGATACTTGGTCATTTGACACCACCCATGACTCTCTATGTCAAACCATTCAAAAGATATTGGACTATAACGTATCGGCCAATCAGAAGAAGGGGCGGGGCTAATTTGCACCAATGAGGGTCAGGGACTCGATACTTAGTCATTTGACACCACCCATGTGTCTGTATGTCAAACCATTCAAAAGATATTGGACTTTAACGTATCGGCCAATCAGAAGAAGGGGCGGGGCTAATTTGCACCAATGAGGGTCAGGGACTCGATACTTAGTCATTTGACACCACCCATGTCTCTGTATGTCAAACCATTCAAAAGATATTGGACTATAACGTATCGGCCAATCAGAAGAAGGGGCGGGGCTAATTTGCACCAATGAGGGTCAGGGACTCGATACTTAGTCATTTGACACCACCCATGTCTCTGTATGTCAAACCATTCAAAAGATATTGGACTTTAACGTATCAGCCAATCAGAAGAAGGGGCGGGGCTAATTTGCACCAATGAGGGTCAGGGGCTCGATACTTAGTCATTTGACACCACCCATGTCTCTGTATGTCAAACCATTCAAAAGATATTGGACTTTAACGTATCAGCCAATCAGAAGAAGGGGCGGGGCTAATTTGCACCAATGAGGGTCAGGGGCTCGATACTTAGTCATTTGATACCACCCGTGACACTCTATGTCAAACCATTCAAAAGATATTGGACTATAACGTATCGGCCAATCAGAAGAAGGGGCGGGGCTAATTTGCACCAATGAGGGTCAGGGGCTCGATACTTAGTCATTTGACACCACCCATGTCTCTGTATGTCAAACCATTCAAAAGATATTGGACTTTAACGTATCAGCCAATCAGAAGAAGGGGCGGGGCTAATTTGCACCAATGAGGGTCAGGGGCTCGATACTTAGTCATTTGATACCACCCGTGACACTCTATGTCAAACCATTCAAAAGATATTGGACTATAACGTATCGGCCAATCAGAAGAAGGGGCGGGGCTAATTTGCACCAATGAGGGTCAGGGGCTCGATACTTAGTCATTTGATACCACCCGTGAGTCTCTATGTCAAACCATTCAAAAGATATTGGACTATAACGTATCGGCCAATCAGAAGAAGGGGCGGGGCTAATTTGCACCAATGAGGGTCAGGGGCTCGATACTTAGTCATTTGATACCACCCGTGAGTCTCTATGTCAAACCATTCAAAAGATATTGGACTATAACGTATCGGCCAATCAGAAGAAGGGGCGGGGCTAATATGTATATATAATATACAAATGTAAATATTTATATGTATAATAATAATAATATACATATATATCCCATGAACCTGTCCCCAGCAGGACTGGGGATCATGTAAGGTCAAAAGGTCAGGGTTCAGATTCCTCCATTATCCAAGGTAAAGTATTATGAAGTCTGCATTGAGTGGGTCATGTGACTAGTTCTGGGTCACATGACCCGGAAGTATGGTAGTGTATATTGTATTGGAATGACTCAGCTAGTTCTTCGGATTTGACAAGCCTCAAATAACTTCACCTTGTAATCAAACTGTAGCTCCTAGCAGAAAAACAAAGACATCGTGAGAGAGACAGAACCCGGAAGATTCTGACAATCTTAATTTTATTCAGATATTCCTTAAAATGTGTTAGTAACGGCAATTCGAAAACAAAAATGAGATTTTTTTGAAGAAAACTTATTTTAACATTAGACTTAATGGAGACAGAGGCAGGATTTGGCGTGACTCTTGGCTCCCCCGTTCAAATTTTGTGCACACCACGCCTGTCAAAGTCACATTATTTGAATCTCAACATCTATGTCTACATTCTGACCAAAGATTATCTTTCTAGCTTTTACGGTTCGGCCGTGAGCTCAAGTTACAAATAAAAATTATGGTCATTTTTTCAAAGTCTCTCGCACTCTGATCAATTAGAACCGCACTGAAGATTTGACAAAAAAGTGATTTCCAGTCCTCGCTTGAGGGCTCATATCTTGAAAAGTGTACATTTTAGGAAAAAACAGTCCGGGGTTTGGAGAGAGAAGAGAAGTTTTCCTCCGTTTTGAAGTTTGAATGACGTTTCTACGTGCAAGTATGAGAAAGATAGGTGACTCAGAAAAAAGGTGATTTTTTTTTTTTTAACCTCATCCCACACACAGTGTGAAATGCTGCCCCATACAAATACATGGTCCCCATTAGTTTGGAAATTTGGAAATGTTTTTGCACTTCGTGCAAAAACTATTCGTGCCATCGTTCTGAAAATCCACAGGAATGTAGTTAAATTCAGGGCCTACAACTTTCTAAATCGGTTCATAATTTTTCGAGTAACGGTGTGCGAGTGGTGAGGCCCCAAAGTTGACGCAATGCGTTCCGGATGGGGCAAAAAGTGCACGTTTGTGCACGTTGCGCAAAAATGTGCACGCCAATCGCTAATAAAAGTCATACCAATCGATTCCCGATTAAGGCGCACGTTTCTACGTTTTTACTTTTCGCGTTTTCTCAAAGCTGTGGGACTAGTTACGCGCCGAAGTTTATACGGAAGAATATGGAATAATAATAAATAAACTAGACCAAAATTCCCGGGAAATTTTGAAGTGCCACGGACTACTGCCGGATGATCGCGGGGCTCGATACTGAATAATATACTGATTAATATACTGATTAATATACTGATTAATATGACATCATCCATGACTCTGTATGTCAAACCATTCAAAAGATATTGGACTATAACGTATCGGCCAATCAGAAGAAGGGGCGGGGCTAATTTGCACCAATGAGGGTCAGGGACTCGATACTTAGTCATTTGACACCACCCATGTCTCTGTATGTCAAACCATTCAAAAGATATTGGACTTTAACGTATCAGCCAATCAGAAGAAGGGGCGGGGCTAATTTGCACCAATGAGGGTCAGGGACTCGATACTTAGTCATTTGACACCACCCATGTCTCTGTATGTCAATCCATTCAAAAGATATTGGACTATAACGTATCAGCCAATCAGAAGAAGGGGCGGGGCTAATTTGCACCAATGAGGGTCAGGGACTCGATACTTAGTCATTTGACACCACCCATGTCTCTGTATGTCAAACCATTCAAAAGATATTGGACTATAACGTATCAGCCAATCAGAATAAGGGGCGTGGCTAATTTGCACCAATGAGGGTCAGGGACTCGATACTTAGTCATTTGACACCACCCATGTCTCTGTATGTCAAACCATTCAAAAGATATTGGACTATAACGTATCGGCCAATCAGAAGAAGGGGCGTGGCTAATTTGCACCAATGAGGGTCAGGGACTCGATACTTAGTCATTTGACACCACCCATGTCTCTGTATATCAAACCATTCAAAAGATATTGGACTTTAACGTATCAGCCAATCAGAAGAAGGGGCGGGGCTAATTTGCACCAATGAGGGTCAGGGGCTCGATACTTAGTCATTTGACACCACCCATGTCTCTGTATGTCAAACCATTCAAAAGATATTGGACTATAACGTATCGGCCAATCAGAAGAAGGGGCGGGGCTAATTTGCACCAATGAGGGTCAGGGACTCCATACTTAGTCATTTGACACCACCCATGTCTCTGTATGTCAAACCATTCAAAAGATATTGGACTATAACGTATCGGCCAATCAGAAGAAGGGGCGTGGCTAATTGTCACCAATGAGGGTCAGGGACTCGATACTTAGTCATTTGACACCACCCATGTCTCTGTATGTCAAACCATTCAAAAGATATTGGACTATAACGTATCGGCCAATCACAAGAAGGGGCGGGGCTAATTTGTATATATAATATACAAATGTAAATATTTATATGTATAATAATAATAATATACACATATATCCAATGAACCTGTTCCCAGCAGGACTGGGGATCATGTAAGGTCAAAAGGTCAGGGTTCAGATTTCTCCATTATCCAGGTTATATTACATGAAGTCTGTAATGACTGTGTCATGTGACAAGGTCTGGGTCAGTCTAATCAGTACACCTGAGTTCTGGTTGTTAGGGGCAACAAGAACCTGATACAGAGGGAGCGGGAATGACAGCTAGATTTTCGGTTGTGACAAACCTCAAATCACTCCACTTTGCGGTCAAACCGTAGCTCTTAGCAGAAAAATGAAAACATCGTGAGAGACGGAGAACCCAGAACATTCTGTCAATCTTATTTTCATTCAGATATTCCTTAAAATGTGTTAGTAACGGCAATTCGAAAACAAAAATGAGATTTTTTTGAAGAAAACTTCATTTAACATGGGACTCAATGGAGAGCGAGACAGGATTTGGCGTGTCTGTTGGGCCCCCCGTTAAAATTGTGTGCACACCACGCATGTCAAAGTCACATTTTATGAATCTCAACATCCATGTCTACATTCTGACCAAAAATTATCTTTCTAGCTTATACGGTTTGCCCGTGAGCTCGAGTTACAAATAAAAATTATGATCATTTTTCGAAAGTCTCTCCACTCTAATGAATTCGAACCGCACTGAAGATTTGACAAAAAAGTGATTTCCAGTCCTCGCTTGAGCGCTCATATCTTGAAAAGTGTACATTTTAGGAAAAAACAGTCCGGGGTTTGGAGAGAGAAGAGAAGTTTTCCTCCGTTTTGAAGTTTGAATGACGTTTCTACGTGCAAGTATGAGAAAGATACGTGACTCAGAAAAAAGGTGTTTTTTTTTTTTTTTTAACCTCCTCCCACGCACAGTGTGAAATGCTGCCCCATACAAATACATGGGAAAATCTCCCCATTAGTTTGGAAATTTGGAAATGTTTTTGCACTTCGTGCAAAAACTATTCGTGCCATCGTTCTGAAAATCCACAGGACTGTAGTTAAATTCAGGGCCTACAACTTTCTAAATCGGTTCATAATTTTTCGAGTAACGGTGTGCGAGTGGTGAGGCCCCAAACTTCACGCAATGCGTTCCGGATGGGGCAAAAAGCGCACGTTTGTGCACGTTGCGCAAAAACGTGCACGCCAATCGCTAATAAAAGTCATACCAATCGATTCCCGAGTAAGGCGCACGTTTCTACGTTTTTACTTTTCGCGTTTTCTCAAAGCTGCGGGACTAGTTACGCGCCGAAGTTTTTACGGAAGAATATATAATAATAATAATAAGCCTGAGCAATAGTATGAGTGCCTCGTGCTGCGCACGAGGCACTCCGCCTCCATTGAGCTTGCGCAGCTCAATGGAGGAGGAGTGCCACGTGGCGCAGCCGTGGCACTAATAAATAAGCCTGAGCAATAGTAAGAGTGCCTCGTGCTGCGCACGAGGCACTCCTCCTCCATTGCGAAGCTCAATGGAGGAGGAGTGCCACGTGGCGCAGCCGTGGCACTAATAAGCCTGAGCAATAGTATTAGTGCCTCGTGCTGCGCACGAGGCACTCCTCCTCCATTGAGCTTGCGCATCTCAATGGAGGAGGCGTGCCACGTGGCGCAGCCGTGGCACTAATAATAAGCCTGAGCAATAGTATGAGTGCCTCGTGCTGCGCACGAGGCACTCCTCCTCCATTGAGCTTGCGCATCTCAATGGAGGAGGAGTGCCACGTGGCGCAGCCGTGGCACTAACTAGACCAAAATTCCCGGGAAATTTTGAAGTGCCACGGACTACTGCCGGATGATCGCGATTTGGCAGCTACCCTGGGGGACTCCACAGTCCAATGACTTACTATGCGATAAGGCACCTTTTAAAATAAACTTTTTGTGACCTTTCAGACAGATAGCTCTTAAACCATTGAATTGCAGAAAAATTAAAACCATAATTAATGAGTTTAGAAATTAAAATGTCATGCTCAATCACATCAAAGGCAGCACTGAAGTCAAGCAATGCTGTTCCCACAAGCATCGAGTCATCAATTGATGTTAACCAGTTATTGGACATCTGTGTCATTGCAGTGCAGTTGGAGTGGCCAGACCTATAAGCATGTTGGAACATTGTTGTTAAATCATTGTAAGAAAAGTAATCTTGTACTTGCTTGAATACTATCATCTCCAATAATTTACTGAGAACAGGTAAAATACTTATAGGCCTACTATTTGGACCGCAGAAAGTTGATTTTGTATATTTGGGTAAAGGAATGATCTAACCCTCCTTCCAAAGTTTAGGACACACACCACTAATCAGACACCTGTTGAACATGTGACAGAGAAGCTTCGAAATTACCGCAGCAGATGATCTCAATAGCCTATTGTCCAAGTTGTCCATTCCAGCAGACCCACCAACAGTCAAAGATTTCAGCAGCAATTCCACCCGCAAAACACTGACCAGATGACATTCAAAATGACATAACTTGTTTTTCATAATTAATTTTTTTATCAGCTCATCTGAGTTAGTATCAACAGTACAATGCATTTTCTCTCTGAGTTTAGAACCCTTGTTAACAAAATAATCCTTGAAATAATTTGCAATCTGAGTTGGCTTATTTAAATAAACTCCATTCAGTTCAACAAAAGAGGTACAGGTAGATTTTTTCCCCATAATTTCATTAAGTACATTCCATAATTTCTTACTGTCCGTACCGCTGTCAGAAATTCTTTTCTGATAGAAGTTTTTTCTTTTTGACTCTGTTCACTTTGGTCACATGATGCCTTTGTATACAATAAAGTTTTCTGTCCACAAGAGAACCCGAGAGAACAGCAACCTTCTTAGTCCTTTGAGCCATTAAACTCTTTAATTCAGAATCAATCCAAGGAGCACTTTTGGCTTTAACTGTAAACTTTTTTAACTGAGCATGACTGTTAACAACTCTCAATAGCACATACTTAATGTTATCCAGCTCAGTGAGAAAATTATCCTCATTGAATATCTTATAAGTTCTTTTTACCATAATATTGGGACAGGCTTTAGGACGCTTTTTTCTCCTGGAGACAGCCACACAGTTATGGTCACTAAACTGGTACAAAAACAGGTGTGGAGCACATATCAGGGGTATTAGTGAAAATATGATGGATACATTTTGATGTTGGAGATCTAGCAGTGTTAATAGAAATTCTTGTAGGTTGATAAATTAATTGGGATAAACCACACATATCAGTCATATATTTAAGCTTGTTCTTGAGAGCACACTCATCAGATAGCCAATCAATGTTCAGATCACCCATCCAGTACATCTCTCCGTTTTCTTCAGTCACTTTATCTAGCATATTACATAATGCATTTAAATATTCTATCCTGACACTAGGTGGCCTGTAACAACATCCAACAAGTATTGGTTTTAAATAGGGGAGATGTACCTGCAGCCATAACATTTCAACATCATCAACCATCAAGTCATGTCTCAATTTAACAGGATAATGGTCATGTATTAGAATGGCCACACCTCCAAACCTATTTCTATCATGTCTATAAATTGAATAGCCACTTATAGAAACTTCTGAATTGTTTATAAAACTGTCCAGGAGGTTTCAGAAATTGCAAGAATATCTATATTGTTCAATTGCAAAAATAAAGAAAGGTCTTGGATTTTATTCCTCAAACTACATGTTAATATGTGCAAGGACTAAGCCTGTAGGTAGTTTGTTTATACCAGTCATCTTATCACATACCTCAAGTTGTTAAATCATCATCACATTCATCAGACATATTGATCCAGCTCTGAAAGTTCATGGATAAGCAGTGTATTTGCAACCTCTGGGTTTCCATTAAGCTTAATGTAGATCTTACAGGTGGCAGTCCAGGTGGCTTGTATTTTGTTATCCTTCCTCAGAACACGTGCTTGGCGGGCAATGTAGGCGTTTCTCCTCGTCAGGTGATCATTTAGATATACACTAGAGCACTTCAGCTTCCGGCCTTGCTTCAGGACATCCACCTTTCGTTTTCTGAGGATTGTGTGTGTGTTTCCCTGAAGAGTTCATGCACACCTATGGGTGTGTGTGTGTGTGTGTGTGTGTGTGTGTGTGTCAGAGAGAGTAGAGCTAGTGAGTGTGTGTCTGTGTTTGAGTGACTGAATGAGTGAGTCTATGCATGTACTCTGCATGTAGAGTAAAAACTGTGGGAGTATGATGATAATGTATGGAAGAAAGTGGAAAAATCTTGAAGGCTTGGAGCTTGAAGTGAGCGATGACATCATTGCACATGTGCGTGTGTCTGTATCCATTTGCCCAGATGATAATCATATGGTCAAACAACAGTTAATCCAATACATTTAGAAATTAAATGATATAATAATCATCAATAACACCTCTATTATATGGAACACCAGGACAAAACCAGTACTGTACAAACATGTTGTTTATTAAATGTCAAATATTCAACAAAGTAAACAACTCTGATTCAAGTAAATTGTTCTGCATAACATTTTACATATGTCTTTAAGTAGTATATGGTTTTACACAATATTAATCTTGAAGTGAATTAAGCTTAAGATAATATTTCAAAAATATAAAAATTATGCAAGAATGAAATTACAGATGCATTCAAAATTGTATGGGTGCAGACAAGATCATTGTGCTAATAATACAATTGTAATTTAGATCATCAAAAGGTAAGTAATAATCATGTGGACAACATTCATTAAGAACATAAAGATAAAACAATATAATGCAGTTAAGTGTATGATCATAAAAACATGTCAAGAATTAAATTTTGAGAGAATTGAAGCCTTACAATGCAGAACAAAAGAATAGAGAAGTCTGGGTCAATCTACCATGATTTGTCAGACCAAGAGCCTCTCATTAAAATATCAAAAACTGAACTGTTATTGTGACAATTAAAGTTGCAAATATGGACAATAGACTTCCATTCACAACAGATGTGAGGACAAAATAAGTCCTGAGTCCTTTACAAGGATTGAGACTCACAGAGGTCAAAGGTCCACATCAAAACCAGTGAGGATCCCTCTGTCTGATGGGCATTCATGTGGCAGCAGAATGTCTTTGGACAGTGCAGAGCAGTGGTCATCTTCCTCTTTCCTGAATACACAAAAGCAGAGATATCAGCACAACATACATCATAGTTATTTCTGAATTTAAATTCAGTATACAAATTAGCCTTACAATTGCTCACACACCAGGACAATAGAAAATCTTACGTCTGTGTGGTTGCTGCATCAATAGAGTTGTCTCCAGAGCTGCTGTTGTCACTTGGTCTGCTACCTGGATCTGTTGTAGCCCTGATTTGGAAACAAAGAAATAATCAATAAGTTGTAGTTTTCAAAGCAAGTGAATCATCAAGAAGAAAGCTGCATACATTGGCAGAGCATCTGGCTGATGAGCACCTGCCTGAGACACATTGAACTGCTGCTGTGGCCCCTTGGACACATGTTGGACCGTCTAGGAAGTCTCGCTGATGCAGCAGAGTGCTGCTACATTGCTGCAGCTCTTCCCATGACCAACCGCAGGTCATCCATGGCTCTACTGGCTCCTGCTGCTCCTGGACCCTTCCTGTAGCCAGCCCAGGTATGCCTGATCCTGGCTGTACACCAAAGGAGAATGAAAACAACTTTATACATGTGTGTTGAAAAGTTTTTTTAACATAAGATTAAAAAACTTCAAAGAAATGTGAGCATTGAAAAGTCAAATCAAACTAACATCTAACAGTATACTCACCTCTGTCTGTAAGTGCACCTTGCCTGCATCCTCAGTGGCTCTGTAAGTACAACTGACAATATTACACCTGCAGGGGGACTATTCACCCATAGCTGGGACAGCGGTTGACAGGCACCAGGGTTTATCCACACAGTGGTGGCCCTGACGCCGTGTCTCTGGGGCCCGCTGCTGCTCCGAGATCCCCTGCAGTTTAGCCTGGGACCGTGAGGTACCCAGTTTCCGTGTGTGGCCCCGGGGAGGCACTGCAGGAGTCTTGGTAGTGGAGAGGCTTTGTACTGGCAGGAGGAAGCTAACTAAGTCAACTTCTTTTTTTCACCCTCCATTCAGAAGGCTAGCCAGCGGCAGAAGCAGTGAGCAGAGAGCAGCACAATGCAGCAACATGCACTAGCTCCAAGCACCACACTACTGCACTAGACGCTTCACACATACCCTGTGTTAGCACACAGCAGTGTGTGCTAACACACACACACAGACGCACACACACGCGCACACACACACACACACACACACACGCGCGCGCAGACAGACGCACACGCAGACAAACACAGATGACAGACATACACAAAAACAGATAAACAGAGAGGGGGTGCTAGAGAGGGAAAGGTGGGGAAGGAAGAGAGAAGGGGAGGGAATGACAAGGATGTGGATGAAAATACTTACCGTATACCTACCGAATACCTACCATTTCATCTGGGCTGGGCACCTTTTCCGAATTAAACAACATACCTACAAGGGCTCTTTTCCACAATAAAAGACCACAAGAGGAAACCTTTCTCAACCCAAAACCACCATGAGTTGGACCCCAGGCCATATTCACCATAAGCATCCAGATACCAAAAGAAAATAACACAATGAACCACAAGAACTACCCTAACAACAACTACCCTAACAACAACAACAGGCCATCTTGCTCAACCCCAACCACCATCAACAACAAGCTGTGAACTCTGCCAAAGAGTACTTCACAGATGACTTGGATCCGAGGCCACATTCCCCACAGGCATCCAGACACAACACCACTAAAGCAAAACCACTTCACTCAGAAGACAAGCCTCCCGCTTCTGGCGAAGTCAAAACACAGTACACCGGATCGTGATAACTGTGATACGATTGCAGCACACCTGATTGAAGGCAACATTGTGGTTGCGATATGTAAATATGATCAATCAGTGTCCGCTTTTCGGTCGTTGCAGCGGAAACAAGCTGGCTATAGCCTCTGGACCGAAACAACTCCCATATGGCTTTCTTCCCTTTGGAGAGCAAGTCTTCATTGAAGTCTCCACAAACCACTACAGGCTGGCAACCCATCATCTCTAAAGTGTCCAAGAGGCTTTGCATGTTTGCAAGAAACACGTCAAGTTGGATATTTGGTGGTCTGTACACAGTGGCTATCAATGCTCTGACAGGACCCTCAACCTTGACGACGGCGAATTCAAGGTCGGGCACATTTTGAATGTACCGTCGGGCCTCTGCTTGTAGACAGCTCCTGTAGTACACTGCAACTCCACCTCCATCTTTCATAGCCATATCCGCTCTGTTAGAATATGAGACATTTCTGTTGCGCGCAAACATCTCATATCCCTCCAGCTGGAAGTCTGGAGAAACAAATGATCCCGACAGATGGGATTCGGTGATGCACAGGACATCAGCAAGTCTGAATTCATGGTGGGACCTGATGTCCTCCATGTGCGACGGAAGTCCTTGACAATTGTGATGGACTATTGTCAAAGTTGGACCAGTGTGGTCTGCGGTCTTGACAAAGTGCAAAAGCGGTCTTGCACTCTCGAATGAGGCGTGACTCATAGTCTCCATTGATGTGGTGATTTTAGGATTCGCATAGATCTTCTTTTCTTCAAAGTCTCTGATCCATAGTCCTTGAAGTGAGGTCGTCCGGCTCAGGGCGACATAGGCCATTCCGGGTTCAAAAATGTGCTTCAAGGACACCACAGCAGACTGCACAGTCATGCCTTGCACTTTATGAGCTGTACAGCCGAAGGCCAGCTTCATCGGGAACTGCCGTCGAACCATCCCCCTTATGCTCGTGCTTTCCTCGAACCTTTCCACGTACACCAAGTTATCCTCCGCCCCTTGAATCTTCTTGCGGAATTTCTGGCCTGCCGTGGGATTATCCAATTCGAGTCCAATGAGCTTGACCACAGTCAGTCCGTCTTCGGTGGTGGTGACAATGTTGGCAATTGTTCCAAAAGTGCCATTTACAATCCCGTCCTCAATATCGAGATTCCTGATCACCATGACTCGTGCTCCTTGAGCCGCTTGCAGGTTGTCAGGTAAATCCCTTTTATTGCCTTTAAAGGAATCATACGCAGGTTTCATTTCTCCAGTTCGCAGATCTTTTCTAAAGTCTTGCGCTGGAATCTCTACAACTTGCAACTTTAAGGCAGTTAAAATTGCAGCGTTGTGCTCGTCAACCTCTTTGTTGGTGGCAAAGATATGAAGGGCGTCTGTCGGACAATCTCCGGCCTCCACAACGGCCTGAGCGAGCAGAGCTTCGTCATCCGCGCTGAGCGGATCCTCCTTATTCCTGGTTCTAATCCTGTTCAAGAGCTCGGCAAAAGTGCGATCATCTTTCTGCCGCATTATCTCTGTCAGATTGACCAGCTTGAAATCTTGCCAGAGGTCGAGCACATCATCCTCAAAAACGCATAGCGGTTTGCCTTTACCAAGGGGCGGCAGTTGGTAAAAGTCGCCAACTGCAAGGACAGACATCCCTCCAAATGGTCTCCTGTTTCCTCTGATCTGCTGAAATCTCCAGTGGACATAGGAAAACAGATCCTTAGAGACCATGGATATCTCATCAATAATCAAGATCTCCGCATTGGACAGTGTTACCCTCACTTCGTCCAGTGTGTTTCCGAGACCTTGATACGGAGGTTTCAGGCTTCTCGGCAGCTTCAGCAGTGAGTGCAGTGTTTTGCCAGAGATATTGAAAGCGGCGGTGCCAGTAAACGCCGCCAACAGCACTGAAGGCTTAGACATGTCACCTTCATTGCGAAACCTGGGAAGTTGGCGCAGAATCTTGGTGGCCTCCTGATAAACACACTTGATCACATGGGACTTGCCACAACCGGCTCCCCCAGAGATGAAGTAAAAAAAGGGTTCAGGATCCTGACCCCAGACGCGTTTCAAACACCATTCGCGTATGGCGTAGAAGGCGGACGCCTGCATCTCATTGAGGCTTCGAAACATGTTCCTCACAAAGTCGGGGCTCAATTCCGGCGCCTGGATTGCTGGCATGGCTCCACTGCTCTCACCTTGAAGCTGAAAATCTGGAAGCTGCTCCTGTTCCTCCTCGCCAGGGTTTATGGCTTCTCGCTGAGCGACACACTCTAAACGATCCACCTCAACCTCTGGTGCAAAACTATTCCACGCGTTGCGGACGGGTCCCTCCTTTCGAAACCGTTCGAGGGCTTTGTCGATTTTCTTACCCTCTCCTTCGTAGCGCTTTCTATTGAAGTTGACGTACTTTTTCACAGGCAATCGGCCCGGACGCCGACCACTTTTATAAAACGCTTCGTAGGTCGGGTAGCGTTCCGGCTTCAGATCAGCATCCTCTCTGTGTGGCCAGTACAGTTTTAGGACCCGTCTGTAATACTTTTCCGGATGTTTCTTCTCTGAGAAACGAGTAAACCGGATGACGGCAGGTTTTCCCGAAGTCCTCTTCTGGATAAACCCGTGGTCGTTCTGGAGGGGAATGGCAGTAGCCGATTGACGTTGCTGACCGTAGAGGACCCTGTAATTGGATGTGAAGTCAGCCAGACACATGTCTCGAAACTCGCCTGTATCAGGCCTCTGCATGTATTTTTCCGGCAATCCTGCCATCCAAACGTCCTCTTCATCTGCGGCCATGTTCTGCAGCCTGCTCATCGGAAGACTCATTCTCATACCGTCGTCCTCCGTCTGTATAAAAATTACAGAACGCGAGCACTTTTTCAGCGGTAGGCTGCATACCCGTGCCACAGACTCCTGAGCGCTAACCTCTCGGTGTTTAGCATACGCCTGCATAATCTGCTTCATCTCATCCTGTTTATTAACGCCAGATTTCCGTACATCACGGATGACAGAGTCAAGGAATTCAGTCATCTCGTGCTCTGGCTTGGAGACGTACGACATCATATACATGATGCAACTGAAATCGTCAATGACATACTGGATGTCCATGTTGGCGTTCCATGCTCGCAACAGGTCAGGGTTGTATCCATTCACCCAGCAGTCCTTGGGGTCACGCTTATTGTAGACCACCATTCCACTGGTGAGGGATCTGACACTGTGCGAGTACTCTTCAGGATGCAAGTCACATTTTTGCAACAACTCTGCCAAGTCCTTGAAAGAGGCATTTGGGTCCATTAGAAGATCTCTCACCGGCTTCAGCTTTTCCTTAGCCATCTGTTGCTGCTTTGAGAGGAATTTTTTGCTCTTCTTGGACTTCTTCTGACTCTTCTTGGAATCCTTGGACTTTTCCCCACATTTTTTATGCCCGCCAACATCGTTTTGTCCACAGTCTTGGTCTTTCTGGGCATCGTCTTTCTTGACATCTTCATCATCACCATCATCAACAGCCCCCCAAGGTGTGCAGCCAATGATCGTTTGATCCATGGGCAGTTTTGGAAAACCAAATCTGCACGATACATTGCCTTTCCTGCATGTTTTGGAGTGGTTGCGGCTGTGAACCTGAACCTCAGACACTATTTTGTGGAGCTCGGGGTCCGTGTCCACATCAGGCATCCGACAGCATATATAGCGGTCAATGAATTTGATGACATCCTTGCAGCACTCAGGATCCTCAATCTCTGGTGCATCTTTGATCCACACCAGCATATGGATATGCGGACTACCTCTAGCTTGAAATTCCACCCGATAAAAGTAGTCCTCCACTGGACCGATGGGCTGTGCAGGTGACAGGAGCAGATCTCTCATGAGCGCATCCACTCGCTTCTCAAACAAGCGCATCACCGTCACAGGGTTACTGCGGAGAATCTCACACTTCTCATTCCAGTCCAGCTCTGAGAAGTCCCCTTGCTCACCTTGTTGAGCTTTGATAATGTCAATAACCTCCGGCCATCTCATTTCGGCGGCAGAAAACGTTAGGAAAAACGTTGGCTTGCCCAACTGTCTGACCATGGCGAAAAGATCTCGCAGCGTTTTCTCCCAATACGCTGGAGTGCCTCGGAGGGGTTGCATGAAACGGGTCGCATCCCTATTTTGGATGAGTTGTTCCAGCTCCTCTTTGTCCTGAATCATCTTATTGGAAATTGTCCTCCCATCTTTGGTGAATTTCTTCCCCTTGCGTGTTTGGATGGACATGCTGTTCCTAGCGATGTGCGTTTCCGTCACAAACTGGGAAAAGAACAGATAACTCTGGTCCCTCGCAAAGCGGGCATCCACAGAGAAGAGCCTTGAATTGAAGTACACACTTGGGGACAGATGGATTATTCTGCCCTCATCCAAGGTGTTCTCTCCGGTTGGGAACTGAACAGGAAAGGCCATGGCTTCAAGCTTAGGAATGGCAAAGAAACCGACAGGTTTGTTTCCTTGGGCAGGAGCAATGCTAAATATGCCATCCCCATATGACAGAACCTCCTGTGCTATGTCAAGAGGCTGCATGCACGTGTCCAAGGCCAGACCAGGCCTGAGGTCTTCCTTTTCCTTGTCGTCGTCCACCTCATTGGGCTGCTTTTCACCAGATGTGCCTGCAGCGGGTTCCATGTCTCCTTCCGGATGTCTGGGCTCCTTGAGCTGTGCAGCATCTGGGGCTTCCTGTGGAGCATCTCCCTCTTCGAGACTTTCAAATTCAGCACAGTCATCAATCTCAATGTTGCTGTATTCTGAATGAGTCTCTCGCAGTATCCTTAGCCCTGCTAGCACATTCTTCATGTTAACTGTGTAGAAGTGCTGATAGCCCTTGTACTTGATGTTGCGCTTCAACTTTACTTGCAACAGCTGGGCTTGGGCGCTGGGCCTCGGAAGAGCATTGACTGTGGTTTCCATCTCTGATGGTACACACACAACTGCTCCGTGTACTGCTCTTTGACGTCCTTTGGGCAAGGCAACTATCTTTGCAAACGGTAAGATCTTTGCAATCAATTGCCTTTCCAGCACGTTCAACTGTTCGAGCTCTGGGGGAATGGGTGCGAGCTCCAGGTTGTTGCCAGCTGCCATGGACGGCATTCGTCCTCTGGCCAAGTGGCTGTCACAGGTGTGGCAGATCCACTCCCGCATCCTGTCCTGTGGAACGGTGCATGGGGCTGAGCAATCGGTGTCACAAACGTGGACATACTTACCTGTCAAGCAAGCAGCCACCACGCAAATGTTTTTAATATATTTGGCCCTGTTGCAATGCCTTACCTGATTGGGGAACAGAGCTCTGTGACACACTGTGCAGACATGTGTGGGCCCGTGTCTAATCCTTTCCCGAAATACAGATATGGCTTCTACCATCACAGGGTTAACCACAGGCTGTGCAGTTTCCGGGCGGCAGTTTACGATGTCCATGTATTTCCTCTTAATTCTGAGTGCACACTGCAACTTATGACGGATACGAAGTGCAGCATCTTTAGCGAGTCTATCCTTTTTGTTCTGGATGCAGTGTTGTATGTGACGCAGCCTGAACTCTGGGTTGTGGTGATATTTCTCGCTCACGTACTTTTTCTGTTTGATTTTAAAATGAAGATCAGTGCTATACCTCTCGGTCACGTACTTTTTCTGTTTGTTTTTAAAATGAGGATCATTGCTATACCTCTTGCTCACGTACTTTTTCATTAAACATTTCTGTTTGTTTTTAAACTGAGGATCAGTGCTATATCTTTCCTTCATGTACTTTTTCATGAAGGTTTTCTGTTTGCTCTGACTATCCAGATCCATCCAACTTCTTTTGATGTACTTCTTCTTTTGTTTCCGGTGATAACGGTCTTTTACGTATTTGGTTTTAATCGCCTGCAGTTTTGTCAGCCGAAATTCCAAACTGCTGACATATTTCTCTTTCTCATACTGCGCTCTATTAGTGATGCTTGTACCATTGTTTACAGGTGGTACATGTTTCTTTTTGCACTCACTCGATCTACGCATAGCCTTTTTTCGCATGTGTTTCTCGATTTTCGAAAAATCCTTGCCTGTCGTGGGACGTGCTATGTTGACGCGCTGATTCAAGTCCTGATTCTTTGGATGTCTGAAGTTAGTATTCTGTGGGATATTGGCTTCTAACAATTGTGCTTCTGGTACAGCCGTTGATGGATTTTTGATGGTCACATCCTCCGACTGCCCAGGCATCTCACTGAGTGTGTGGTCACTTGTAAAGGAAACAGGCATGAACTCATAGCTGCCATAAGGGCCACGGTTTTGAAAAAGCACAAGCAAATGATTAACCATGTCACTCAATTCAGAGAAGGTCAGCATAATTGCTTTTCCTTTACGTTGAGGAAGACCTTTGGCACACCTTGAGTGGGAATCAAAAACCCCGTAGCGTCCGGACCGGTCACGGAACACTGCAATGCACTCAGGATTAACAATGAGAAAAGCCAGGTTGACACCTTGAGAGAGGCTGTTCAGCTGTTCACGAAGGCGCAGTCCTCTCCTGCTTCGAGGGCTGCCGTCTACAGCCTTCAAGAGACCAACCCTCAAGTCCGACATGTCCAACTGAACATTGTAGGTATCCGAATCGGTGAAAACCTGTTTCGGCATCTCCTCTATGGTCAAGTGGTTGCTTTTGAACCTTTTGTCCGCCTTCAACTGTTCTTTGATACCTACATAGAGTGCATTCCCCTGTTCAAGCACTCTATCAAGTGAGACCATGTCAAAATCCACCCCCTCCTGGTGGTAGGCGAGAAAGGTCAGAGCCATGCAGGTACACTGGTGATTGCGAGAAAAGGTTCCATACCTCCCGTCCTTCTGAGAATGCGACGCCCTCACAGATTGAGTGCGATGGCTCGGACCGACGGCAGGATCCTGAAATCATTTTAAGGAATGTTGTCATTGTTATCGTGATGTAACATTTTCTTTTATAAGTGACAGATCAATCATTATCAATCTCATCATTAATCATAATTCGTTTCATTATCATCGTTAATCTTATATTCTTTAACATACCTTACATGCCTCCAACATATGTAACCAGCAATGGGTGGACAAAGTATTCACATCCTTTACGTAAGTGAAAGTACCAATACAATAATGTAAAATTGCTCCATTACAATTAAAAGTCCTGCATGTCAAATACTGCTTAAATAAAAGGGTACATAAATTATAGCAGCAAAATACAAGTATAATAATACACAAGTATTAAAACTAAAACTACTGAGTCCAGTGGTTCACAACCCTGGGTCAGAAACTGTGTGTGTGTGTGTGTGTGAGAGTGAGTGAGTGAGTGAGTGAGTGAGTGAGTGAGTGAGTGAGTGAGTGAGTGAGTGAGTGAGTGAGTGAGTGAGTGAGTGAGTGAGTGAGAGAGAGTACAGACAGAGGTGCAGCAGTTAAAAGATGTAAATTACCTGGCTGGGACGTTCCTGGAAGGTGGACTCCTGGGGCTGGGCAGGGTCAGACGCACCAGGCTCCACCACCACTCTCCTAGGACTGCAAGGCGCTGGCTTGGAGGACACCTCCACGGCTGGTGCCTCCACCTAAAACAACAAATAACTGTGTGAACTGCATTGACAAAATGAAACCATGTATTTTAATACTGTGTTACAATTATTCACTAAATATAACAATAAAATGTTTTTGTCTATGGTGTGTCTACTCAAAATACTCAAACAAATCCAAATAAGTATTACTCAAATAAATCAGACAAAATAATCATAATAATAATAATAATAATCATAATCATATATATATATATATATATATATATATATATATTAGGGCTGGGCGATATGGCAAAAAAAGTGATCACGATTTTTTTTCCCATATTGAATGATCTCGATTTTTAATCACGATTTTTTAAATCAGAAGATCCCCCCTCCCTTCTGGAATAAAATAGAAAGAAACCAGAGATTAGTTTTTTTTTTATTAACAAATAAAGCAAATAGCATGTTTTAACAAGAATCCAGAATGCAGTGGTACCCACCGAAAAAACTAGGGATGCACCGAAATGAAAATTTGAGGCCGAAACTGAAGCGGAATAAAATTTAAAGACTTGGCTGAATACTGAGTACCGAATAGCCTACGGAATGCGGTTGTTCACAGTTTTTCATTTATTTTGCCATGTTTTTCTCAATTGCATAGATAAAATTGCAATGACATTATTAACAACAAAAACAGTAAACTAATGAGTTGAGCCACTGTCAAGCAGCTGGCGATGCGGTTGCTTAAATTGACCAACAGGTGGCTCTCTAACATCACTGTTTGTGTACTGTGCGTCACTCTGACGCTGGTTAGTAATTAAGGAGTTAAAACTCACTCGCCACTTACGGGACTCAGTAGCCAGCAGAAACGGCAGTTTTATTACATTTATTAACTGTAGTACCGCTATTATGAGAGGTTATTTCTCACAGTATTAGCCTAAAGGGACTTAAGGCTGATTTATGGTCCCGCGTTACACCAACGCAGAGCCTACGGCGTCATCTGGTGAGCTCTGCTTGTTGCCTCCGCGCTCCGACACATTCACTCCGCTGAGCGCGCACACAGACACACACGCACGCACGCACACACCCATGTCGGGGCCGCGGAGTTTCTGAAGTCGGCGGTGATCAGTGATTTGTGGTACAAGCAGATCGAATCACAACTTTAATGAGTGCGGTTCGAATACACAATACATCCATCACGAAGGGCATTTTGTGAATCCATCACACCCTCCTCCTGTACGCTCGGAAGAAGTTGTCCGGCGAAATAAATAAATAAATAACCGTGAGTCCCGGTCGGCTCGAAGCTAAGCTAACGCTAGCCTGCGGTTCTTGTCTTGTAGTTTTATTCTCTCTGGTCACGCTTGCTCCCACCGGTGCAGGGGAGGCAGATGTGACTAGTTTACTGCCTATGGTCATGCAACTTGCCGTGGCATGTCATGCGCATGATCAATTAATGCAGACAGCGCGGTGCCAGGAAAGCGGGTTGTGATTGGTTGTCGTGCACTTTGCTGCAGCATGTTTTGCACGTGATCGAGAAAGTAGACACACAGCTGATCACCGTGATCGAACTTAATTTGATCGCGATCACAAATCGAGATCGTATAATCGCCCAGCCCTAATATATATATATATATATATATATATATATATATATATATATATATATATATATATATATATATATATACATACACACACACACACACACATATAAATTATTATAATTTTGAATCCTTTGTTTGAACATGGTTAAAAAAAATGTCAGTCAGCACTTGACTTCTGCAAAATCTTATACCAATGTGGAATAACTTAATGAGAAAAGAAAATATATTTTCACGTTAATGTAAATATTTTGCTATTGTTGTACTTCCAGGATTAATTCTTATGTAAATAAATATATTATATATTAACACACACACACACACACACACACACACACACACACACACACACACACACACACACACACACACACACACACACACACACACACACACACACACACACACACACACACACACACACACACGTCTCAGAAAATTAAAATATAGCTATAAAGTTCTTTATTTTCTGTTATGCAATTAAAAAAAAATGTCATACATTCTGGATTCATTACAAATCAACTTACTGTAAATATTGCAAGCCTTTTATTATTTTAATATTGCTGATTATGGCTCACAGTTTAAGATTCCCAGAATATTCAAATTTTTTGAGATAGGATATTTGAGTTTTTTAAGCTGTAAGCCATGAACAGCAATATTAAAATAATAAAAGTCTTGTAATATTTCAGTTGATTTGTAATGAATCCAGAATGTATGACATTTTTGTTTTTGTAATTACATTACAGAAAATCACAATATTCTAATTTTTTCCTGAGACAGTCCTGTAGATTGTCATTAAAACATTAAAAAAAATGATAATTTGCATATCCCGAGACATTCCTAATAATACTATTTAATATATTCCATACTCCTAAGATATTATTTTTAGATATTTGTATCTAATATTTTACTATAATAATCGTTCTTGCGTTTCCTCATTGTTGTTAGCTTGTTTTTATATTCTTTATATTTGCTTTCTGCGTCTTTAATTTTCCATTCAATGAATTCCTTATACAAGATATTTTTCTTACGTTACGTAGACCTTTAGTGATCCACGATTTAATCTTTAGACACAGAGGCGACACAATGGACTTAGCTGATACAAAGAGTTGACCAAATCTATTTCATTTATCCAGGAGGAGGAGGAGGAACAGACAACATGAGATAGGAGGAGGAGAGGGGAGGAGATATACCTTAGCTGGAGAGGATGGTCCCACAGGTGAAGGAGTTTTAATCTTAGGCCTCTGAGAACGCATAAGAGCAAATTCAGTAAAAATTAAGACTTTAATGAAACAATGCACTTTGGTCAGGAGGAGTGACTTGTCCCGCTAGTGAAGACATCAGACCTCTGGCCATCTGAATATATAAAGCAGCAGAATTTTACTAAGAGGAAGACTAAGTGAGATCATGCATGTTACTGAATATGGAAGCATATGAGGGCTTATCATTTTCAAATGATGCCTCAGCAAATAGTTACCAATATTCAATTTTAAATCTAGAATGTGAAATTTTAAATGCATTTGCAGAAATGCTTTTTCATTTTAAGAATGTGGCTGCATTTTTTGACTCAAAAATCAAATCAATAATATTTAATCCAATTTACATTTAAATTTTTTTTGTATTTTATTTTGAAAATTAAATCTCAAACGTCTTTCTTTTTAATTTGAATAAAGAACAAGAATAAGCAGCCTTGAAGAATAAAATTAAAATGCAAATCAGATTATATATTATTAATTTGATTTTAGAGTCAAACAATGCAGCCACATTCTTAAAATGAAAAAGCATTTCCGCAAAAATGCATTTTAATTTGAAAATAGGCCCTCATGTGCTTCCATAACTGAACCGTACTTTTGCAGGTGGAGAACAGCAGGGGGTTTCTAGCTCATCCGAACTACAGGAGACTCCGGTCAGAGGTGATACAAACGGCTGATGACAGATGAGAAGAAACAGTGAATTAAACTGTGGACAATTTATTTAATTTTATGTATTTTGTAAGTGAGAGAGGTTCAGTGTTATACAGATAAAATCTGAATCAGGTAACTCACCGTCTTGGGCTTAGGAGAAGTCTTGCGATCCACACGCAAGTTCGTGGTGCTGAACTGTCCAGCGGGGGGAAGTGGGGGGAAGCACTCCTCCCGAAAGACAAAACACTCCTCCTGAAAAACAAAACAGGTTGACTTCTGATTACAATCTGTCCTGTAAGAAAAAAAACAAACCAAAGAATGATAAATACATCCTCAAGGAATATTATTTAAATATTAACCTGCGGTTGAACCTTCCCAAACTGAAGAGAACCTGTGGATCTGCGAGGTTCCCTTGGGTGGCTCACCTGTTACCAATGAAAATGTATTTTAAGTGTAATCTGCATCATCAAATAAAATATCAATTAAACTTGAATCATTAAAATTACAAAATGCACTTTTGATTGTTATTTTAAATATTATTGCACCTTTTGGCAAACATTAGCACTATGAACAAATTCTAAACTAATAGAAGAGGGGGAACGGCATACCGTCACAGCAGGGGAGGTTAGGCCTAAAGGCTCGTCCTCGTCCGAACTCCAGAACAATCCGGATGGGGATGTTCCAACCTTCTGAGAAGATGTCATAACATACATATTAAACTTTAGACAGTGAGGACAGTCTACACATCTCTGGGCAGAGTGAGCTGCGAATCCCCAGCATGTGTCATTTGCGATTAGAAGTAACATACCTTGTTCACTGGAGAACGGAAGCAGCGACGATACTTTCCCTTGGCTTGGGACGAGGACGCAACCTATAGCATGAAATAAATCAAAATACTTCAAGTCACATCGTTACAGTGAAACAACAATATACATTACAATTATATTTATAGATAGCATAGTTTATTTGAAGACTATTATTATAGTTTATATGACTTTAAAAAATATAGATGTAAAATTAACGGTCAGTAATAAAAAAGGTAAGACTCTAGATAAAATGTCCTCCATCAAGACATAAAAGTTTGACACTGACCTTCTTGGGCTTAGGCGAAGGCTTGAAGTCCGCCAGGCAAGACAGGTGAGAAGGAGAGACTTTCTCCATAGCACGTAGGGCGGTGCTGCTGAAGAAGACGGGGTTCAGTGGGAAAAAGCACTCCTCCTCCTATAAAAAAATAACACAGAAAATCTTCTAATTACATCTTTTTTTTTCTAATTCAAAAAGTAATATTTGAAAAGCCATAAACGAAGCACAAACCTGTGGTTGAGCTGTCCTCCACTGGAATGACAGAAAGCATTGCGTTTTATTAAAAAAACATCATTGCAACCTTCATTAAAAGCTTCAGAAATATCACATTAAACATTGTATAAATCACATCACACCATCATACCGTATATTAAGTCTCAAGCACACATAATATGCATCAATTACCTTGCCTTCCTGACCAACTACCGTCCACCGAGACGGATCAGGGGTAGTTGATCGAGGACGAGGGGAAGCTGGAGCAGGAGAACTCTCCCTCACAACCGCTTTAGGAAGGACCTTCCTAAGTGGAGGTGATGGCCTGGGAGAGACTCGCAAGACTGGTGGTGGTGGTGGTGGTGGTGGTGTCCTAAGTTGCTCTGTAGCAGCAGATGAGAGCAACTCAGCGAGGATAGCCATCCCGAAACGATCACTCAGGTGGACCTGCAGAAATAAGCAAAGAAAAAAACAAAAAGGTTTTACTTTCATTTAGCATCTGCCGTGTACTGAAGTCTTAATGGCAACAACAAAGAACTACAAATCAGACTTTTGTTCCACACACAGACATTGTACTTACACCATCATAGCTCCAAAGCGCCAGATTGCTCAGGGGGAAATGCTCCGTAGCAGAAAAGAAGTACTTCACACCTTGAAAAAGAGAAAAAAATTAATTAATCATCATGTTATACATACATGTATTATGACTTTATATGAGATCCTACACATTTAATTCATGCTTTTTATGCAAGATATTTTCTCAATTAGCTGTATGAAACTCAAATATTTTCCACATACCCATACGAGCAGCCACACGTCGATATTCCTGACGCAGGTGATCCTGGTAGTGAGGGTCACAAGTCAGGCGGGGTGGAAAGTCGACAACAAAAACCTGTAGAACACAAAACCTGATCATTAATAAGAAAATTACACTTTCACTAAAAGTCCCACACAGTCCATATAATGAAATCATCCAATCAACAATAATAAGATAAGAAAGAAAAGCTTACCTTAGGCCAGCGGTTGCCAATGGATTGGAGGAGTTTGGCAAAGTCGTTGGCAGCGTTAGCAATGGTGTTGCGAGTCAGGTCGTTGCTGGGAGCCAGTAGACAGACGGCCTCAGGAGTACGAGGAACTACGGCGTTTAGGACCTCGGTACGGAGCTGAGACGCACTGGCCCCCGGAGTCGACATGATGCCAAAGGACAGGTCTTGAGTCTTTGGCATCTGGACAAAACCATCTACAATGGCGCGTAGATGGGAGTCCCCGACAATCAGAACAAGCTGCAAAAATAATAGCATTTCATTCGCATGAAAATCATGAAGACATCAAACGATCAATTATTTTCTTCCAACAGTCAATATATATATTACCTTCTTGTCCGGGGACTCAGGCGGCATGATCAATTTGTTTCGCCGCCCTGTGAAGGGGGAAATTGACCAATTGAGCACTCTGTGGCGTCGCCCGGAGCCATGGCCTGTTTAGAAAAAGATGGAACATGAGACGATTAAAGAGGGATTTCATACCTGTAAAGATCCTACAACAATCACTCTTTACTAGCAGTGACAGTTAACAAGCTCTTAGCAGAAATGTATAGTAAGAATACATAATTATTATATTTGATATAATAAAAATTAATTCAATTAATAATAAAACAGCTGAATACTCACGTGCACAAAAGTCGGCACGCGCTTCATCCTCTGACCAGGGCCGTTTGGCTGGGAGTGTGAAACCAGCCGACTAATGACAAATAAGAAACAGATTAAACTTAACTGGACGGTGTAAACGTGTCTCAGTGAAGAGACTGAGTTGTTTAAATGAGTGTTCGTGTCATTTCTGGTTATACATACGTTGTTCACTGGATAGAGGGAGCTCTGGGGGGGGTCTGGCTCATCGACCTTCTCCTTTCTCCAGCGCTCCGCCTGGGCCTGGGACCTCTTCCCCTTTCTCGGCATCCTGAAAGAAAAAAAGAAATCGCTCCAAACAAAAGGGCGTTAAGCCTAAACTAAAACCTAACCTAAAGTACACGATATAGTTAATATATAGTGTATAATAATATAATAGACTACAAGGTTATAATACGTAAATGTGCGTGAGAGGAGTTGAGGTGGAGAGGGAGATTAGAAAGAGGTGGCGATTAGTTAGAGGGGGAGAGGGAGGGGGAGAGGGAGGGGGAGAGGGAGGAGGAGAGGGAGATGAGGTAGAGATGAGGTAGAGATGAGATACAGATTAGATACAGATTAGATACAGAGGAGATACAGAGGAGATACAGATGAGGTTAGGGAGAGATGAGTCAACGAGGACTGGAGCTCAGGAAGCTGCAATGAAAAGACAGACAGACATTAACAACTACATTATACATCTTAACATGTCATGTCTGTGTCTACGGTTAAATTTATCTATTCCTCAACACAAGGCTGTGTGTGTGTGTGTGTGTGTGTGTGTGTGTGTGTGTGTGTGTGTCCCAGTACGTTTACATGCAGCAAAGATGGGATTTCTGATCGTATCAGATAACGACATGCAGAAGATCGGATCACTTGTCTGAGTTTACCTGCTGTTCAGAGATCAGATAACTGGCCAGAGTGAACCCCCCCAGTACACCTTTTTTTCCCCTTTTTTCCTTCAAATTCCGCGTTTTTTTCCCCTTTTTTTCCTTCAAATTCCGCCTTTTTTTCCCCTTTTTTTCCTTCAAATTCCGCCTTTTTTCCTTCAAATTCTGCCTTTGTTTCCCCTTTTTTCCACCTTTTTTCCCTCAAATTCTGCCTTTTTTTCCCCTTTTTTCCTTCAAATTCCTTGGATATAACCTTTAACATCCTTGGATTTTTTTTCTCGACATTTTGATTTTTTTCTCAACATTTCGACTTTTTTTCTCTCAACATTTCAACTTTTCCCTTGACGTTTCGTCATTTTTTCTCAACATTTTGACTTTTTTTCTCGACATTTTGACTTTTTTCCTCGACATTTTGACTTTTTTTCTCAACATTTCGACTTTTTTTCTCAACATTTCAACTTTTTTTCTCAACATTTCGACTTTTTTTCTCAACATTTCAACTTTTTTTCTCAACATTTCAACTTTTTTTCTCAACATTTCAACTTTTTTTCTCAACATTTCGACTTTTTTCTCAACATTTTGACTATTTCCTCGACATTTTGACTTTTTTCTCAACATTTCGACTTTTTTTCTAAACATTTCAACTTTTTTTCTCAAAATTTGACTTTTTTTCTCAACATTTTGACTATTTCCTCGACATTTCGACTTTTTTTCTCAACATTTCAACTTTTTTTTCTCAACATTTTGACTTTTTCCTCGACATTTTGACTTTTTTCTCAACATTTCAACTTTTTTTCTCAACATTTGACTTTTTTTCTCAACATTTCAACTTTTTTTCTCAACATTTCAACTTTTTTTCTCAACATTTCGACTTTTTTCTCAACATTTTGACTATTTCCTCGACATTTTGACTTTTTTCTCAACATTTCGACTTTTTTTCTCAACATTTCAACTTTTTTTCTCAAAATTTGACTTTTTTTCTCAACATTTCAACTTTTTTTCTCAACATTTCAACTTTTTTTCTCAAAATTTGACTTTTTTTCTCAAAATTTTGACTTTTTTCTCGACATTTCGACTTTTTCCTCGACGTTTCGTCATTTTTTCTCAACATTTTAACTTTTTTTCTCGACATTTTGACTTTTTTCTCAACATTTCGACTTTTTTCTCAACATTTTGACTTTTTTCTCAACATTTCGACTTTTTTTCTCAATATTTCAACTTTTTTTCTCGACATTTTGACTTTTTTCTCGACATTTCGACTTTTTTCTCGACATTTCAACTTTTTTCCTCAACATTTCAACTTTTTTTCTCAACATTGACTTTTTTTCTCAACATTTCAACTTTTTTTCTCAAAATTTGACTTTTTTTCTCAACATTTCAACTTTTTTTCTCAAAATTTGACTTTTTTTCTCAGAATTTTGACTTTTTTCTCGACATTTCGACTTTTTCCTCGACGTTTCGTCATTTTTTCTCAACATTTTGACTTTTTTTCTCGACATTTTGACTTTTTTCTCAACATTTCGACTTTTTTCTCAACATTTTGACTTTTTTCTCAACATTTCGACTTTTTTTCTCAATATTTCAACTTTTTTTCTCGACATTTTGACTTTTTTCTCGACATTTCGACTTTTTTCTCGACATTTCAACTTTTTTCCTCAACATTTCAACTTTTTTTCTCAACATTTGACTTTTTTTCTCAACATTTTGACTATTTCCTCGACATTTCGACTTTTTTTCTCAACATTTCAACTTTTTTTCTCTCAACATTTCGACTTTTTCCTCGACGTTTCGTCATTTTTTCTCAACATTTTGACTTTTTTTCTCGACATTTTGACTTTTTTCTCAACATTTCAACTTTTTTTCTCAACATTTGACTTTTTTTCTCAACATTTTGACTATTTCCTCGACATTTCGACTTTTTTTCTCAACATTTCAACTTTTTTTCTCAACATTTCAACTTTTTTTCCCAACATTTGACTTTTTTTCTCAACATTTTGACTATTTCCTCGACGTTTCGTCATTTTTTCTCAACATTTTGACTTTTTTTCTCGACATTTTGACTTTTTTTCTCGACATTTCAACTTTTTTCTCGACATTTTGACTTTTTTCTCGACATTTTGACTTTTTTTCTCAACATTTTGACTTTTTTTCTCAACATTTCGACTTTTTTCTCGACATTTTCGACTTTTTTTCTCAACATTTCAACTTTTTTTCTCAACATTTCAACTTTTTTTCTCAACATTTCAACTTTTTTTCTCAACATTTCGACTTTTTTCTCAACATTTTGACTATTTCCTCGACATTTTGACTTTTTTCTCAACATTTCGACTTTTTTTCTCAACATTTCAACTTTTTTTCTCAAAATTTGACTTTTTTTCTCAACATTTTGACTATTTCCTCGACATTTCGACTTTTTTCTCAACATTTCAACTTTTTTTTCTCAACATTTTGACTTTTTTCTCAACATTTTGACTATTTTCTCAACATTTTGACTATTACTGCCAGAAAGAAACTTGAGTAGTACTTGTAATTTATAGACAATAGAATATAGCCTTAGCTCCTGTTACCTACACAAACACTCGGTAATAAAACATTTATTATTATATTTTCGACTTTCTATCTCATAATTTCGATTTTATATCTCATAATTTCGAGTTTTTATCTTCCTGGACCGGCCGTAGTTCAGGGGGTCGTGGTTTTTAAAGACAATAGAATTAGCATTAGCTCCTGTTATCTACACAAAGACTCGGTAATTAAAACATGTCTTACCTCTCAAAACAAGTCCACGTAGCAGCTGACAGGCAGGTATGATTCAAGAGTCTCCAAAATAATCCACTCGTCGAAGCAGGGGTTGTAATTCCGAGTAAAAGTCCGAAATCTCAGCACAGAACTGCAGGTGTGTCTGCTCAGCTCGAGTGTCTGAAAGACGGGGAACGATCGGAGCCGCGAAGAGCTTTTTATAGATTCACGTCATGTGATTACTATGCTCCAATAGGAAGGCAGATCGAGCTGCCAGTGGAAAATTACAGATTTTTCTACAGGATAATATATATATATATATATATATATATATATATATATATATATATATATATATATATATATATATATATATATATATATATATATATATATATATATATATATAAATAATTATCTCAGAATTCTGAGAAAAGTTTTAATGAAAAAAAGAGCTCTGTTTTGTGAATTAATCAGATAATTATCTCAGAATTCTGAGAAAAGTTTAATGAAAAAAAAATATGCTCTGTTTTTCTGAATTAACCAGATAATATCTCAGAAAGCAGGCTCTTTGCGCTCTTTGCCGGAAGACATATATTGCTGCTTAAAAAAGGTGGCATTGTTGCAAAGTAGGCAGAGCAGACTCGTGGCTCAGCAGTAGTGTTGCCGTTTCTGGTCTCAGAGGCTGAGGGTTCAAACCTGCCGTGTGCAGAAGTTATTGTCAGTAATTTGTGTTTTTTTTTCCCGATACTTCCGGCACAGAATCTTTTTTGTGAGAGCTTCATTGATTTGAAGATTTCTATGTATCAAAAAAAAATAATTCTTTCTTTCTTTCTTTCTTTCTTTCTTTCTTTCTTTCTTTCTTTCTTTCTTTCTTTCTTTCTTTCTTTCTTTCTTTCTTTCTTTCTTTCTTTCTTTCTTTCTTTCTTTCTTTCTTTCTTTCTTTCTTTCTTCCTCAATCAGACTTTCCAAATCTGGCTTTACTGTAAACAAAAACGCTTCACGCCGAGTAGTAGTTTATAGTAACAGCTCAACATCCAATAGAATTGCTCAATTCTGAAGTTTGCCCGGAGACAGGTGACGAGTCTAGAAGATTCTAGATTGACAACAGGTGACGAGTGTATAAGATTCTTGATTGACTTCTATATGTATATAGAAGTCAATCAATATATGTGTATGTGAAGATAAATATGTTAAATATGTATATATATATATATATATATATATGTAGGATGTATACTTTATCAAAAAGATGATACCTTTCTGCCTCATATCTTTCTTTCTTTCTTTCTTTCTTTCTTTCTTTCTTTCTTTCTTTCTTTCTTTCTTTCTTTCTTTCTTTCTTTCTTTCTTTCTTTCTTTCTTTCTTTCTTTCTTTCTTTCTTTCTTTCTTTCTTTCTTTCTTTCTTTCTTTCTTTCTTTCTTTCTTTCTTTCTTTCTTTCTTTCTTTCTTTCTTCCTCAATCAGACTTTCCAAATCTGGCTTTACTGTAAACAAAAACGCTTCACGCCGAGTAGTAGTTTATAGTAACAGCTCAACATCCAATAGAATTGCTCAATTCTGAAGTTTGCCCGGAGACAGGTGACGAGTCTAGAAGATTCTAGATTGACAACAGGTGACGAGTGTATAAGATTCTTGATTGACTTCTATATGTATATAGAAGTCAATCAATATATGTGTATGTGAAGATAAATATGTTAAATATGTATATATATATATATATATATATATGTAGGATGTATACTTTATCAAAAAGATGATACCTTTCTGCCTCATATCTTTCTTTCTTTCTTTCTTTCTTTCTTTCTTTCTTTCTTTCTTTCTTTCTTTCTTTCTTTCTTTCTTTCTTTCTTTCTTTCTTTCTTTCTTTCTTTCTTTCTTTCTTTCTTTCTTTCTTTCTTTCTTTCTTTCTCAATCAGACTTTCAGACATTCCAAATCTGGCTTTACTGTAAACAAAAACGCTTCACGCCGAGTAGTAGTTTATAGTAACAGCTCAACATCCAATAGAATTGCTCAATTCTGAAGTTTGCCCGGAGACAGGTGACGAGTCTAGAAGATTCTAGATTGACAACAGGTGACGAGTGTATAAGATTCTTGATTGACTTCTATATGTATATAGAAGTCAATCAATATATGTGTATGTGAAGATAAATATGTTAAATATGTATATATATATATATATATATATATATATATATATATATATGTAGGATGTATACTTTATCAAAAAGATGATACCTTTCTGCCTCATATCTTTCTTTCTTTCTTTCTTTCTTTCTTTCTTTCTTTCTTTCTTTCTTTCTTTCTTTCTTTCTTTCTTTCTTTCTTTCTTTCTTTCTTTCTTTCTTTCTTTCTTTCTTTCTCAATCAGACTTTCAGACTTTCCAAATCTGGCTTTACTGTAAACAAAAACGCTTCACGCCGAGTAGTAGTTTATAGTAACAGCTCAACATCCAATAGAATTGCTCAATTCTGAAGTTTGCCCGGAGACAGGTGACGAGTCTAGAAGATTCTAGATTGACAACAGGTGACGAGTGTATAAGATTCTTGATTGACTTCTATATGTATATAGAAGTCAATCAATATATGTGTATGTGAAGATAAATATGTTAAATATGTATATATATATATATATATATATATATATATATATATATATATATATATATGTAGGATGTATACTTTATCAAAAAGATGATACCTTTCTGCCTCATATCTTTCTTTCTTTCTTTCTTTCTTTCTTTCTTTCTTTCTTTCTTTCTTTCTTTCTTTCTTTCTTTCTTTCTTTCTTTCTTTCTTTCTTTCTTTCTTTCTTTCTTTCTTTCTTTCTCAATCAGACTTTCAGACTTTCCAAATCTGGCTTTACTGTAAACAAAAACGCTTCACGCCGAGTAGTAGTTTATAGTAACAGCTCAACATCCAATAGAATTGCTCAATTCTGAAGTTTGCCCGGAGACAGGTGACGAGTCTAGAAGATTCTAGATTGACAACAGGTGACGAGTGTATAAGATTCTTGATTGACTTCTATATGTATATAGAAGTCAATCAATATATGTGTATGTGAAGATAAATATGTTAAATATGTATATATATATATATATATATATATATATATATATATATATATATATATATATATATATGTAGGATGTATACTTTATCAAAAAGATGATACCTTTCTGCCTCATATCTTTCTTTCTTTCTTTCTTTCTTTCTTTCTTTCTTTCTTTCTTTCTTTCTTTCTTTCTTTCTTTCTTTCTTTCTTTCTTTCTTTCTTTCTTTCTTTCTCAATCAGACTTTCAGACTTTCCAAATCTGGCTTTACTGTAAACAAAAACGCTTCACGCCGAGTAGTAGTTTATAGTAACAGCTCAACATCCAATAGAATTGCTCAATTCTGAAGTTTGCCCGGAGACAGGTGACGAGTCTAGAAGATTCTAGATTGACAACAGGTGACGAGTGTATAAGATTCTTGATTGACTTCTATATGTATATAGAAGTCAATCAATATATGTGTATGTGAAGATAAATATGTTAAATATGTATATATATATATATATATATATATATATATATATATATATATATATATATATATATATATATATATATATATATGTAGGATGTATACTTTATCAAAAAGATGATACCTTTCTGCCTCATATCTTTCTTTCTTTCTTTCTTTCTTTCTTTCTTTCTTTCTTTCTTTCTTTCTTTCTTTCTTTCTTTCTTTCTTTCTTTCTTTCTTTCTTTCTTCCTGACTCATGGAGTATGATGGAGGGATGATGGAGGGATGGATGATGGAGGGATGATGGATGGAGGGATGGATGATGGATGGATGGAGGGATGATGGAGGGATGGATGATGGAGGGATGGAGGGATGGAGGGATGATGGAGGGATGATGGAGGGATGATGGATGGAGGGATGATGGAGGGATGGAGGGATGATGGAGGGATGATTGATGGAGGGATGATGGAGGGATGGATGGATGATGGAGGGATGGAGGGATGATGGATGGAGGGATGATGGAGGGATGGAGGGATGATGGAGGGATGAAGGGACAGATGATGGAGGGATGATGGAGGGATGATGGAGGGATGATGGAGGGAGGGATGATGGAGGGATGGAGGGATGATGGAGGGATGGAGGGATGATGGAGGGATGGAGGGATGAAGGGACGGATGATGGAGGGATGGATGGAGGGATGGATGGATGATGGAGGGATGGATGATGGAGGGATGATGGAGGGATGATGGATGGATGAAGGGACAGATGATGGAGGGATGATGGAGGGATGATGGAGGGATGATGGAGGGACGGATGATGGAGGGATGGAGGGATGATGGAGGGATGGAGGGATGATGGAGGGATGGAGGGATGAAGGGACGGATGATGGAGGGATGATGGAGGGATGGATGGATGATGGAGGGATGATGGAGGGATGGAGGGATGATGGAGGGATGGATGGATGATGGAGGGATGGATGATGGATGGATGGAGGGATGATGGAGGGATGATGGATGGATGAAAGGATGATGGAGGGATGGAGGGATGATGGAGGGATGGAGGGATGATGGAGGGACGATGGAGGGATGATGGATGGATGGAGGGATGATGGAGGGTCATATATTTCAGTCATGTGACCAGTTCTGGCTGAATGAGTCAGCAGCTGGCTGCTGGTTGCTAGGGGCAACAAGAAACTAACACGACCGCTAAAGGGGCCGCTAACCGAGCCGCTAATGGGTTCACTAACGGGACAGCTAACAACCGCTAACGGAACCGCTAATGGGACCGCTAACAGAACCGCTAACAGAACCGCTAACGGGACCGCTACCGGGATCGCTAACAACCGCTAGCGGAACCGCTAACGGGACCGCTAACGGGGTCGCTAACTGGACCGCTAACGGGATCGCTAACTGGACCGCTAACGGGACCGCTAACGGGATCGCTAATGGAATCGCTAACTGAACCGCTAACGGGACCGCTAACGGGATCGCTAACAACCGCTAGCGGAACCGCTAACGGGACCGCTAACGGGGTCGCTAACTGGACCGCTAACGGGATCGCTAACTGGACCGCTAACGGGACCGCTAACGGGACCGCTAACGGGATTGCTAACGGAATCGCTAACTGAACCGCTAACGGGACCGCTAACCGAGCCGCTAACGGGATCGCTAACCAAGCCGCTAACGGGATCGCTAACGGGATCGCTAACAACCGCTAACGGGACCGCTAACGGGATTGCTAACGGGACCGCTAACGGGGTCGCTAACTGGACCGCTAACGGGATCGCTAACTGGACCGCTAACGGGACCGCTAACGGGATCGCTAACAGGACCGCTAACAGAACCGCTAACGGGACCGCTAACACCAATAACACTACCATCCCATAATAAACACCTACCATCCCATAATAACCCTAACATCCCATAATAACACTAACATCCTATAAAAACACCTGCCATCCCATAATAACACTAACATCCTATAAAAACACCTGCCATCCCATAATAACACTAACATCCTATAAAAACACCTGACATCCCATAATAACACTAACATCCTATAAAAACACCTGTCATCCCATAATAACACTAACATCCTATAAAAACACCTGACATCCCATAATAACACTAACATCCTCCAAAAACACCTGACATCCCATAATAACACCTATCGTGTGTGTGTGTGTGTGTGTGTGTGTGTGTGTGTGTGTGTGTGTGTGTGTGTGTGTGTTCATCTAAGGTTAAAAGGTCAGGGTTCAGATTTCTCCATTTTCCAGGTTATACTATGAAGTCTGTACTGAGTGAGTCATGTGACCAGTTCTGGGTCAGTCTAATCAGTCAACAGCTGAGCTCTGGTTGCTAGGGGCAACAAGAACCTGATACAGAGGGAGCGGGAATGACTCAGCTGGATTTTTGGTTGTGACAAACCTGAAATCACTCCACTTTGCGCTCAAACCGTAGCTCTTAGCAGAAAAACGAAAACATTTTGAGAAACAGAGAACCTACCAGATTATCTAAATGTTATTTTCATACAGATATTCCTTAAAATGTGTTAGTAACGGCAATTTGAAAACAAAAATGAGATTTTTTTTAAGAAAACTTCATTTAACATGGGAGTCAATGAAGAGAGAGACAGGAACTGGCGTGTCTGTTGGCTTCCCCCGTTAAAATTTTGTGCACACCACGCCTGTCAAAGTCACATTTTATAAATCACAACACCTATGTCTATATTCTGACCAAAAATTATCTGTCTACCTTTTACGGTTTGGCCGTGACCTCGAGTTACAAATAAGAAATCATGTTTTTTTTTCAGTGTAACTACACTCTAGCAAACTGACTCCCGTGCTCTAGATTTGAAAAAAAGTGATTTCCAGTCCTCGCTTGAGGGCTCATATCTTGAAAAGTGTACATTTTAGGAAAAAACTGTTTCGGGTTTGGAGAGAGAAGAGAAGTTTTCCTCCGTTTTGAAGTTTGAATGACGTTTCTACGTGCAAGTATGAGAAAGATACGTGACTCAGAAAAAAGGTGATTTTTTTTTTTTTTTAACCTCCTCCCACCCAAAGTGTGAAATGCTGCCCCATACAAATACATGGGAAAATCTCCCCATTAGTTTGGAAATTTGGAAATGTTTTTGCACTTCGTGCAAAAACTATTCGTGCCATCGTTCTGAAAATCCACAGGACTGTAGTTAAATTCAGGGCCTACAACTTTCTAAATCGGTTCAGAATTTTTCGAGTAACGGTGTGCGAGTGGTGAGGCCCCAAACTTCACGCAATGCGTTCCGGATGGGGCAAAAAGCGCACGTTTGTGCACGTTGCGCAAAAACGTGCACGCCAATCGCTAATAAAAGTCATACCCATCGATTCCCGATTAAGGCGCACGTTTCTACGTTTTTACTTTTCGCGTTTTCTCAAAGCTGTAGGAGGAGTAGCCGGACAAAGTTTTTACGGAAGAATATATAAATAACTAGACAAAATTCCCGGGAAATTTTGAAGTGCCACGGACTACTGCCGGATGATCGCGGGGCTTATTTGCACCCATGAAGGTCAAGGACTCGATACAGATTCCAATGACACCACCCATGACTCTCTATGTCAAACCATTCAAAAGTTATTACAGAAAATATAGAACCGCTAACTGAACCGCTAACGGGATCGCTAACGGGATCGCTAACGGGACCGCTAACGGGACCGCTAACCGAGCCGCTAACGGGATCGCTAACCGAGCCGCTAACAACCGCTAACGGAACCGCTAACGGGACCGCTAACGGAACCGCTAACGGGACCGCTAACGGGATCGCTAACGGGATCGCTAACGGGATCGCTTACGGGACCGCTAACCGAGCCGCTAATGGGATCGCTAACGGGACCGCTAACAACCGCTAACAGAACCGCTAACGGGACCGCTAACAGAACCGCTAACAGAACCGCTAACGGGATCGCTAACAGCCGCTAGCGGAACCGCTAACGGGACCGCTAATGGGATTGCTAACGGGACCGCTAACGGGGTCGCTAACTGGACCGCTAACGGGATCGCTAACTGGACTGCTAACGGTACCGCTAACGGGATCGCTAACGGAATCGCTAACTGAACCGCTAACGGGACTGCTAACCGAGCCGCTAACGGGATTGCTAACCGAGCCGCTAATGGGATCGCTAACGGGACCGCTAACAACCGCTAACGGAACCGCTAACAGGACCGCTAACAGAACCGCTAACAGAACCGCTAACGGGATCACTAACGGGATCGCTAACAACCGCTAGCGGAACCGCTAACGGGACCGCTAACGGGGTCGCTAACTGGACCGCTAACGGGATCGCTAACTGGACCGCTAACGGGACCGCTAACGGGATCGCTAACAGAATCGCTAACTGAACCGCTAACGGGACCGCTAACGGGATCGCTAACAACCGCTAGCGGAACCGCTAACGGGACCGCTAACGGGGTCGCTAACTGGACCGCTAACGGGATCGCTAACTGGACCGCTAACGGGACCGCTAACGGGATCGCTAACGGAATCGCTAACTGAACCGCTAACGGGACCGCTAACCGAGCCGCTAACGGGATCGCTAACCAAGCCGCTAACGGGATCGCTAACGGGATCGCTAACAACCGCTAACGGGACTGCTAACGGGATTGCTAACGGGACCGCTAACGGGGTCGCTAACTGGACCGCTAACGGGATCGCTAACTGGACCGCTAACGGGACCGCTAACGGGATCGCTAACAGGACCGCTAACAGAACCGCTAACGGGACCGCTAACACCAATAACACTACCATCCCATAATAAACACCTACCATCCCATAATAACACTAACATCCCATAATAACACTAACATCCTATAAAAACACCTGCCATCCCATAATAACACTAACATCCTATAAAAACACCTGCCATCCCATAATAACACTAACATCCTATAAAAACACCTGACATCCCATAATAACACTAACATCCTATAAAAACACCTGTCATCCCATAATAACATTAACATCCTATAAAAACACCTGACATCCCATAATAACACTAACATCCTATAAAAACACCTGACATCCCATGTGTGTGTGTGTGTGTGTGTGTGTGTGTGTGTGTGTGTGTGTGTGTTCATCTAAGGTTAAAAGGTCAGGGTTCAGATTTCTCCATTTTCCAGGTTATACTATGAAGTCTGTACTGAGTGAGTCATGTGACCAGTTCTGGGTCAGTCTAATCAGTCAACAGCTGAGCTCTGGTTGCTAGGGGCAACAAGAACCTGATACAGAGGGAGCGGGAATGACTCAGCTGGATTTTTGGTTGTGACAAACCTGAAATCACTCCACTTTGCGCTCAAACCGTAGCTCTTAGCAGAAAAACGAAAACATTTTGAGAAACAGAGAACCTACCAGATTATCTAAATGTTATTTTCATACAGATATTCCTTAAAATGTGTTAGTAACGGCAATTCGAAAACAAAAATGAGATTTTTTTAAGAAAACTTCATTTAACATGGAAGTCAATGAAGAGAGAGACAGGAACTGGCGTGTCTGTTGGCTCCCCCGTTAAAATTTTGTGCACACCACGCCTGTCAAAGTCACATTTTATAAATCACAACACCTATGTCTATATTCTGACCAAAAATTATCTGTCTACCTTTTACGGTTTGGCCGTGACCTCGAGTTACAAATAAGAAATCATGTTTTTTTTTCAGTGTAACTACACTCTAGCAAACTGACTCCCGTGCTCTAGATTTGAAAAAAAGTGATTTCCAGTCCTCGCTTGAGGGCTCATATCTTGAAAAGTGTACATTTTAGGAAAAAACTGTTTCGGGTTTGGAGAGAGAAGAGAAGTTTTCCTCCGTTTTGAAGTTTGAATGACGTTTCTACGTGCAAGTATGAGAAAGATACGTGACTCAGAAAAAAGGTGAATTTTGTCTTTTTTCTCGACATTTTCCCATCCGCTTTGAATGGCGCCATAGGAATACATAGGGAAAATGAGCTCCCCATTAGTTTGGAAATTTGGAAATGTTTTTGCACTTCGTGCAAAAACTATTCGTGCCATCGTTCTGAAAATCCACAGGACTGTAGTTAAATTCAGGGCCTACAACTTTCTAAATCGGTTCATAATTTTTCGAGTAACGGTGTGCGAGTGGTGAGGCCCCAAAGTTCACGCAATGCGTTCCGGATGGGGCAAAAAGCGCACGTTTGTGCACGTTGCGCAAAAACGTGCACGCCAATCGCTAATAAAAGTCATACCCATCGATTCCCGATTAAGGCGCACGTTTCTACGTTTTTACTTTTCGCGTTTTCTCAAAGCTGTAGGAGGAGTAGCCGGACAAAGTTTTTACGGAAGAATATATAATAAACTAGACCAAAATTCCCGGGAAATTTTGAAGTGCCACGGACTACTGCCGGATGATTGCGGGATGCACCCATGAAGGTCAAGGACTCGATACTTGGTCATTTGACACCACCCATGACTCTCTATGTCAAACCATTCAAAAGATATTGGACTATAACGTATCGGCCAATCAGGACAAGGGGCGGGGCTAATTTGCACCAATGAGGGTCAGGGACTCCATACTTAGTCATTTGACACCACCCATGTCTCTGTATGTCAAACCATTCAAAAGATATTGGACTTTAACGTATCAGCCAATCAGAAGAAGGGGCGTGGCTAATTTGCACCAATGAGGGTCAGGGACTCCATACTTAGTCATTTGACACCACCCATGTCTCTGTATGTCAAACCATTCAAAAGATATTGGACTTTAACGTATCAGCCAATCAGAAGAAGGGGCGTGGCTAATTTGCACCAATGAGGGTCAGGGACTCGATACTTGGTCATTTGACACCACCCATGTCTCTGTATGTCAAACCATTCAAAAGATATTGGACTTTAACGTATCAGCCAATCAGAAGAAGGGGCGTGGCTAATTTGCACCAATGAGGGTCAGGGACTCGATACTTAGTCATTTGACACCACCCATGTCTCTGTATGTCAAACCATTCAAAAGATATTGGACTTTAACGTATCAGCCAATCAGAAGAAGGGGCGGGGCTAATTTGCACCAATGAGGGTCAGGGGCTCGATACTTATTCATTTGATACCACCCGTGAGTCTCTATGTCAAACCATTCAAAAGATATTGGACTATAACGTATCGGCCAATCAGAAGAAGGGGCGGGGCTAATATGTATATATAATATACAAATGTAAATATTTATATGTATAATAATAATAATATACATATATATCCCATGAACCTGTCCCCAGCAGGACTGGGGATCATGTAAGGTCAAAAGGTCAGGGTTCAGATTCCTCCATTATCCAAGGTAAAGTATTATGAAGTCTGCATTGAGTGGGTCATGTGACTAGTTCTGGGTCACATGACCCGGAAGTATGGTAGTGTATATTGTATTGGAATGACTCAGCTAGTTCTTCGGATTTGACAAGCCTCAAATAACTTCGCCTTGTAATCAAACTGTAGCTCCTAGCAGAAAAACAAAGACATCGTGAGAGAGACAGAACCCGGAAGATTCTGACAATCTTAATTTTATTCAGATATTCCTTAAAATGTGTTAGTAACGGCAATTCGAAAACAAAAATGAGATTTTTTTGAAGAAATGTTTTTTTAACATTGCAGTGAATGGAGAGAGAGACAGGAATTGGCATGGCTCTTAGTCTCCCCGTTTAAATTTTGTGCACACCACGCCTGTCAAAGTCACATTTTAAGAATACCAAAATGTATGTCTACATTCTGACCAAAAATTATCTGTCCAGCTTTTACGGTTCGGCCGTGAGGTTGAGTTACAAATAAAAATTATGGTCATTTTTTCAGGGTTCTGCTCACTCTGATCAATTCGAACCTCCACTCTAGATTTGAAAAAGGGGGTTTTTTAGTCCTCGCTTGAAGGCTCATATCTTGAAAAGTGTACATTTTAGGAAAAAACAGTCCGGGGTTTAGAGAGAGAAGAGAAGTTTTCCTCCGTTTTGAAGTTTGAATGACGTTTCTACGTGCAAGTATGAGAAAGATAGGTGACTCGGAAAAAAGGTGATTTTTTTTTTTTTTTAACCTTCACCGGACATTTCACACCCACAGTGTGAAATGCTGCCCCATACAAATACATGGGAAAATCTTCCCCATTAGTTTGGAAATTTGGAAATGTTTTTGCACTTCGTGCAAAAACTATTCGTGCCATCGTTCTGAAAATCCACAGGACTGTAGTTAAATTCAGGGCCTACAACTTTCTAAATCGGTTCATAATTTTTCGAGTAACGGTGTGCGAGTGTTGAGGCCCCAAAGTTCACGCAATGCGTTCACGATGGGGCAAAAAGCGCACGTTTGTGCACGTTGCGCAAAAACGTGCACGCCAATCGCTAATAAAAGTCATTCCCATGAAGTCCCGATTAAGTCGCACGTTTCTACGTTTTTACTTTTTGAGTTTTCTCAAAGCTGCGCAACTAGTTACGCGCCGAAGTTTATACGGAAGAATATATAATAATAATAATAAACTAGACAAAATTCCCGGGAAATTTTGAAGTGCCACGGACTACTGCCGGATGATCGCGGGGCTCGATACTGATTAATATACTGATTAATATGACATCATCCATGACTCTGTATGTCATACCATTCAAAAGATATTTGACTATAACGTATCGGCCAATCAGAAGAAGGGCGGGGCTAAATTGCACCAATGAGGGTCAAGGACTCTATACTGATTAATATGACATCATCCATGACTCTGTATGTCAAACCATTCAAAAGATATTGGACTATAACGTATCGGCCAATCAGAAGAAGGGGCGGGGCTAATTTGTACCAATGAGGGTCAAGGACTCGAGATTTAGTAATATGACATCATCCATGACTCTGTATGTCAAACCATTCAAAAGATATTGGACTATAACGTATCGGCCAATCAGAAGAAGGGGCGGGGCTAATTTGCACCAATGAGGGTCAGGGACTCGATACTTAGTCATTTGACACCACCCATGACTCTCTATGTCAAACCATTCAAAAGATATTGGACTATAACGTATCGGCCAATCAGAAGAAGGGGCGGGGCTAATTTGCACCAATGAGGGTCAGGGACTCGATACTTAGTCATTTGACACCACCCATGACTCTCTATGTCAAACCATTCAAAAGATATTGGACTATAACGTATCGGCCAATCAGAAGAAGGGGCGGGGCTAATTTGCACCAATGAGGGTCAGGGAGTCGATACTTAGTCATTTGACACCACCCATTACTCTGTATGTCAAACCATTCAAAAGATATTGGACTCTAACGTATCGGCCAATCAGAAGAAGGGGCGGGGCTAATTTGTATATATAATATACAAATGTAAATATTTATATGTATAATAATAATAATATACATATATATCCAATGAACCTGTTCCCAGCAGGACTGGGGATCATGTAAGGTCAAAAGGTCAGGGTTCAGATTCCTCCATTTTCCAGGTTATATTACATGAAGTCTGTAATGACTGTGTCATGTGACCAGGTCTGGGTCAGTCTAATCAGCACAGCTGTGCTCTGGTTGTTAGGGGCAACAAGAACCTGATACAGAGGGAGCGGGAATGACAGCTAGATTTTCGGTTGTGACAAACCTCAAATCACTCCACTTTGCGGTCAAACCGTAGCTCTTAGCAGAAATATGAAAACATCGTGAGAGACAGAGAACCCAGAACATTCTGTCAATCTTATTTTCATTCAGATATTCCTTAAAATGTGTTAGTAACGGCAATTCGAAAACAAAAATGAGATTTTTTTTAAGAAAATGTTTTTTAACATGGGAGTCAATGAACAGCGAGACAGGAATTGGCGCGTCTGTTGGGCCCCCCGTTAAAATTTAGTGCACACCACGCCTGTCAAAGTCACATTTTATAAATCACAACACCTATGTCTATATTCTGACCAAAAATGATCTGTCTACCTTTTACGGTTTGGCCGTGACCTCGAGTTACAAATAAGAAATCATGTTTTTTTTTCAGTGTAACTACACTCTAGCAAACTGACTCCCGTGCTCTAGATTTGAAAAAAAGTGATTTCCAGTCCTCGCTTGAGGGCTCATATCTTGAAAAGTGTACATTTTAGGAAAAAACAGTTTCGGGTTTGGAGAGAGAAGAGAAGTTTTCCTCCGTTTTGAAGTTTGAATGACGTTTCTACGTGCAAGTATGAGAAAGATACGTGACTCAGAAAAGAGGTGATTTTTTTTTTTTTTAACCTCCTCCCACCCACAGTGTGAAATGCTGCCCCATACAAATACATGGTCCCCATTAGTTTGGAAATTTGGAAATGTTTTTGCACTTCGTGCAAAAACTATTCGTGCCATCGTTCTGAAAATCCACAGGACTGTAGTTAAATTCAGGGCCTACAACTTTCTAAATCGGTTCAGAATTTTTCGAGTAACGGTGTGCGAGTGGTGAGGCCCCAAAGTTCACGCAATGCGTTCCGGATGGGGCAAAAAGCGCACGTTTGTGCACGTTGCGCAAAAACGTGCACGCCAATCGCTAATAAAAGTCATACCCATCGATTCCCGATTAAGGCGCACGTTTCTACGTTTTTACTTTTCGCGTTTTCTCAAAGCTGTGGGACTAGTTACGCGCCGAAGTTTTTACGGAAGAATATATAATAATAAGCCTGAGCAATAGTATGAGTGCCTCGTGCTGCGCACGAGGCACTCCGCCTCCATTGAGCTTGCGCAGCTCAATGGAGGAGGAGTGCCACGTGGCGCAGCCGTGGCACTAATAAATAAGCCTGAGCAATAGTATTAGTGCCTCGTGCTGCGCACGAGGCACTCCTCCTCCATTGAGCTTGCGCATCTCAATGGAGGAGGCGTGCCACGTGGCGCAGCCGTGGCACTAATAATAAATAAGCCTGAGCAATAGTATGAGTGCCTCGTGCTGCGCACGAGGCACTCCTCCTCCATTGAGCTTGCGCAGCTCAATGGAGGAGGCGTGCCACGTGGCGCAGCCGTGGCACTAATAATAAGCCTGAGCAATAGTATGAGTGCCTCGTGCTGCGCACGAGGCACTCCTCCTCCATTGAGCTTGCGCAGCTCAATGGAGGAGGCGTGCCACGTGGCGCAGCCGTGGCACTAATAATAAGCCTGAGCAATAGTATGAGTGCCTCGTGCTGCGCACGAGGCACTCCTCCTCCATTGAGCTTGCGCAGCTCAATGGAGGAGGCGTGCCACGTGGCGCAGCCGTGGCACTAATAAGCCTGAGCAATAGTATGAGTGCCTCGTGCTGCGCACGAGGCACTCCTCCTCCATTGAGCTTGCGCATCTCAATGGAGGAGGAGTGCCACGTGGCGCAGCCGTGGCACTAATAATAATAATAACGCGAAGAATTCCTACAGATACAATAGGGCCTTCGCACTGAAGGTGCTCGGGCCCTAATAAAAATTCCTGCAAATACAATAGGGCCTTCGCACTGCAAGTGCTCGGGCCCTAATAACGCGAAGAATTCCTACAGATACAATAGGGCCTTCGCACTGAAGGTGCTCGGGCCCTAATAATAAAAATTCCTACAGATACAATAGGGCCTTCGCACTGAAGGTGCTCGGGCCCTAACTAGAAAATTTCTGGAAATTTTGATATGGGCATGCCCTACTGCCCATTTGTCCCCTCTCGCTGCTTTGGTTTGGGGCTGTAGTGGTTGTGTTCGGGGTGGTTCTATGTCAGTTTGAGGTGTTTATGGTTGTATTGCATTCATTCCTGTGCTTCCTATAGTTATTGATGGGGTGCGCATTTTGGCATCCAGCGTCCCCACGGCGACGCTTTTGACTGAGAAAAGTAATGCCCATCGAGGCACGATGGAGAAGCATCTAACGATGTATGCCATGCATGGGTGCATGTTCCGGTTCAGACTATGTTAACGGATAGGGGTTTTTTTTCACCATGGTAAAAAATCCCATCCGAATGAATGGGGCCACTTGGCATGGATTTTGACAAAAAATTTCCTTAAATCACAGCTTCATGAAATTTGAATATGTTGAAGTCCACAGCGTGCCGAGTTAGGGAACATTTGTAAGATGTCTCTACGATAACCTGTTGCCTAGCAACAAGCGTCCAAAGTCAAACGGAAATTTTTAAAAAACCTGAAAGGTAAATATCGCAAAAACTGTAATACTTGGCATAATGAGCTTGTACGTACTGTTAGGGACAATCGGGCCGAGTGTTTGAAAGTTTGAACGATGTCTCTACGACAAAGTTCGGCCGAGCAATAAGCGTCCGAATTTTTGCCTTTTTTTTTGCTTTTTGGCAACTAGCGTTGCCACGGTAACCCCTATTACTGAGAAAAGTAATGCCCATCGAGGCACGATGGAGACGCATCCAACGATGTATGCCATGCATGGGTGCACGTTCCGGTTCAGCCTACATTAACGGATAGGTCTTTTTTTCACGATGGTAAAAAAACCCATCCGAATGAATGGGGCCATTTGGCCTGGATTTTGACAAAAAATTTCCTTAAATCACAGCTTCATGAAATTTGAATATGTTGAAGTCCACAGCGTGCCGAGTCGGGGAACATTTGTGTGATGTCTCTACGATAACCTGTTGCCTAGCAACAAGCGTCCAAAGTTAAACAGAAATAAAAAAAAACCTGAAAGGTAAATATCGCAAAAACTGTAATACTTGGCATAATTAGGTTGTACGTACTGTTAGGGACAATCGGGCCGAATGTTTGAAAGTTTGAACGATGTCTCTACGATAAAGTTCGGCCGAGCAATAAGCGCGGGAATTTTCGCCTTTTTTTTTGCTTTTTAGCAACTAGCGTTGCCATGGTAACCCCTATTACTGAGAAAAGTAATACCCATCGAATCACGATGGAGACGCATCCAACGATGTATGCCATGCATGGGTGCACGTTGCAGTTCGGGCCGTATTAACGGACGAAAAAAAGTGCGGAATAATAAGAATAATAATAAAAAAAGGGAAACCTTTCTAGATACTAATTTAACGCCTTCATTTTTCAGGTTTTCTTGGCCGTGTTTCATTTTTTGGGGATTTTTTTTTTCCACAACAGAGCGGGGTCATGCTTTACACCCGCTGGTGCGCAGTGGGACCTTTGCGACTTTAGCATGTTAGCGAAACGCTAGCAACATTGCCTTTTGGGCCATTCTGGACGATTGCAATATGGTCATGCCACTACTTGGCATGCCCATAATAATAATAATAACGCGAAGAATTCCTACAGATACAATAGGGCCTTCGCACTGAAGGTGCTCGGGCCCTAATAATAATAATAACGCGAAGAATTCCTACAGATACAATAGGGCCTTCGCACTGAAGGTGCTCGGGCCCTAATAAAAACAGAAAATAAAAATAAAAAATGAAATAAAATACAAAGAACACAGATACAAAGAACAAATTCACATTAAAGCTGCAAGCAGCGATGAACGGGCCCTCGCACTCACGGCCACCGCCCCCCATAAGCATATCAGAAATGACACAACCCACGACTTCCTATGTCAAACCATTCAAAAGTTATAGCAGAAAAAAGGGACAACCAATCAGAAGAAGGGGCGGGGCTAATTAAGGCCAATGAAGGTCAAGGACTCCATACAGAATCTGATGACACCAACCACCACTCTCTATGTCAAACCATTCCAAAGTTATAGCAGAAAATCGGGACAACCAATCAGAAGAAGGGGCGGGGCTAATTAAGGCCAACGAAGCTTACGAACTCATTACAGAGTCCCATGACACCACCCACGACTTCCTAGGTCAAACCATTAAAAAGTTATAGCAGAAAAAAGGGACAACCAATCAGAAGAAGGGGCGGGGCTAATTCAGGCCAATGAAGGTCAAGGACTCCATACAGAATCTGATGACACCACCCACGACTCTCTATGTCAAACCATTCCAAAGTTATAGCAGAAAATCGGGACAACCAATCAGAAGAAGGGGCGGGGCTAATTAAGGCCAACGAAGCTTAAGGACTCATTACAGAGTCCCATGACACCACCCACAACTTCCTATGTCAAACCATTCAAAAGTTATAGCAGAAAAAAGGGACAACCAATCAGAAGAAGGGGCGGGGCTAATTTAAGCCAATGAAGGTCAAGGGCTCCATAAAGAATCTGATGACAACACCCACGACTCTCTATGTCAAACCATTCCAAAGTTATAGCAGAAAATCGGGACAACCAATCAGAAGAAGGGGCGGGGCTAATTAAGGCCAACGAAGCTTAAGAACTCATTACAGAGTCCCATGATACCACCCATGACTTCCTATGTCAAACCATTCAAAAGTTATAGCAGAAAAAAGGGACAACCAATCAGAAGAAGGGGCGGGGCTAATTAAGGCCAACGAAGCTTAAGGACTCATTACAGAGTCCCATGACACCACCCACAACCCTCTATGTCAAACCATTCAAAAGTTATGGCAGAAAATCGGGACAACCAATCAGAAGAAGGGGCGGGGCTAATTAAGGCCAACGAAGCTTAAGGACTCATTACAGAATCCCATGACACCACCCACAACTACCTATGTCAAACCATTCAAAAGTTATGGCAGAGAAAAGTATTCTAGGGGGCGCTGTTGAGCCGTTAGGCCACGCCCATTAATGCAAACCATGAAATATCAAATTTATCGCCAAGTCTGTCTTGCATGCAAAATTTGGTGACTTTTGGAGAACTATCAAATATGGACCAATCAGATTTCAAAATGGCCGACTTCCTGTTTGGTTTTGGCCATGGCTCCAAGAGACTTTTCTTTAAGTTGTGCCATGATACAGGTGTGTAGCGATTTTCGTGCATGTACGTCAATCCGTATTATGGGGCTTGAGGCACAAAGTTTTCCGGGGGGCGCTGTTGAGCCATTTTGCCACGCCCATTAATCCAAACCATGAAATATCAAATTTATCGCCAGGCCTGGCTTGCATGCAAAATTTGGTGCCTTTTGGGGAACTATCAAATATGGACCAATCAGATGAAGGGGGGTGCGCTTGTTGGCGTCTAGCGTCGCCACGGTAACACTTTTGAAAGAGAAAAGTAATGCGCGTAGTCGCAGGATGGAGACGGACATTTTGATGTATAACACATCTGGGTTCATGATACGGTTCGGGCCGTATTAATTCTCGAAGGAATGGCATATATTGCTCCAAAATTACGCGATTAATTAAGAATGTTCAAAATGGCCGACTTCCTGTTCGGTTTCGGCCATGGCGCCAAGAGACTTTTCTTTAAGTAAAGACATGATAAATAAGTGTACCGATTTTCGTTCATGTACGTCAAAGCGTATTATGGGGCTTGAGGCGCAAAGTTTTTTCTGTCTGAACCAATCAGATGAAGGGTGGACGCGCTTTTTGGCGTCTAGCGTCGCCACGGTAACGCTTTTGAGAGAGAAAAGTAATGCGTGGTGTCGGAGCATGGAGACGCACATTTTGATGTATAACACACTTGGGGGCTCGTTACGGTTCGGGCCGTATTAACTGCCGAAGGAATGGTATAAATTTCGCCAAAATGACACGACCAATTCAAAATGGCCGACATCCTGTTCGGTTTCGGGCATGACTACAAGAGACTTTTCTTTAAGTTGCGTCATGATACAGGTGTGTACTGATTTTCGTGCATGTACGTCAAACCGTATCGTGGGGCTTGAGGCACAAAGTTTTCAAGGGGGCGCTGTTGAGCCATTTTACCACGCCCATTAATGCAAACCATTAAATATCAAATTTTTCGCCAGGCCTGGCATGGGTGCAAAATTTGGTGACTTTTTGGGCACGTTTAGGGGGGCAAAAAGGCCCTCCTTTCGTCAGAAAAATAATAATAATAATAACTAGAAAATTTCTGGAAATTTTGATATGGGCATGCCCTACTGCCCATTCGTCCCCTCTCGCCGCTTTGGTTTAGGGCTGTAGTGGTTGTGTTCGGGGCGGTTCTATGTCAGTTTGAGGTGTTTACGGTTGTATTTCATTCATTCCTGTGCTCCCAATAGCTATTAATGGGGCGCGCTTTTTGCCGTCTAGCGTCCCCACTGTAACGCTTTTGACTGAGAAAAGTAATGCCCATCGAGGCACGATGGAGAAGCATCTAACGGTGTATGCCGTGCATGGGTGCACGTTCCGGTTCAGACTACGTTAACGGATAGGGTTTTTTTCCACCATGGTAAAAAAAACCCATCCGAATGAATGGGGCCATTTGGCATGGATTTTACATTAAAGCTTCCTTAAATCACAGCTTCATGAAATTTGAATATGTTGAAGATCACAGCTTGCCGAGTCGGGGAACATTTGTATCATGTCTCTACGATAATCTGTTGCCTAGCAACAAGCATCCAAAGTCAAACGGAAATTTAAAAAAAAAAGAAAGGTCAATATCGCAAAAACTTTAAAAGTTGACATAATGAGGTTCTAGGGTCCGTTAGTGCCAATCAGGCCGAGTGTTTGAAAGTTTGATCGATGTCTCTACGATAAAGTCCGGCCGAGCAATAAGCGTCTGAATTTTCGCCTTTTTTTTTGCTTTTTGGCATCTAGCGTTGCCACGGTAACACTTTTGACTGAGAAAAGTAATGCCCATTGAGGCACGATGGAGACGCATCCAACGATATATGCCATGCATGGGTGCACATTGCGGTCCGAGCAGCATTAACAGATTGTTTATTCACATGCTCCCCCATCCAAATGCATAGGTTTTTGTTGCCATGGTAAGAAGCCCCATAGGATAGAATGGGACAATTTAGCTTCAATATCTCAAAAGCTGTAAACGACAGCGTAATGAGACCTCAGTATGTTGTAGTCCACATCAAGCTGAGTCTTTTAACGTTGGAACCAAGTCTCTACGATACTGCGTTGCCGCGCAACAAGCATCCGAAGTTCCGTTAGCATCAAAATGAGAAGAGTGAAATATCTCAAAAACCTTAATAGCTAGCATGACGAGACTAAAATATGTTGTAGTACAAAGCGTCCCGGGTTGGTCAATGTTGTAATGATGTCTGTACGATAAACCGTTGCCTAGCAACAAGCGTCCAAAATAAAAGTGATTTTTTTTTTAAATTGAAAGTTAAATATCACAAAAACCGTAATAACTAGCATGATGAAGTTGTATGGTCCTTTAAAGACTATCGGGCCGAGTGTTTGAAAGTTTGAACGATGTCTCTACGATAAAGTTCGGCCGAGCAATAAGCGCGGGAATCTTCGCCTTTTTTTTTGCTTTTTGGCAACTAGCGTTGCCACGGTAACCCCTATTACTGAGAAAAGTAATACCCATCGAATCACGATGGAGACGCATCCAACGATGTATGCCATGTATGGGTGCACGTTGCGGTTCGGGCCGTATTAACGGACGAAAAAAAGTGCGGAATAATAAGAATAATAATAAAAAAAGGGAAACCTTTCTAGATACTAATTTAACGCCTTCATTTTTCAAGTTTTCTCGGCCGTGTTTCATTTTTTGGGGATTTTTTTTTTCCACAACAGAGCGGGGTCATGCTTTACACCCGCTGGTGCGCAGTGGGACCTTTGCGACTTTAGCATGTTAGCGAAACGCTAGCAACATTGCCTTTTGGGCCATTCTGGACGATTGCAATATGGTCATGCCACTACTTGGCATGCCCATAATTAAAGCTGCAAGCAGCGATGAACGGGCCCTCGCACTCACGTACACCGCCCCCCATAAGCATATCAGAAATTACACCACCCACAACTTCCTATGTCAAACCATTCAAAAGTTATGGCAGATAAAAGTATTCTAGGGGGCGCTGTTGAGCCGTTAGGCCACGCCCATTAATGCAAACCATGAAATATCAAATGTATCACCAAGTCTGACTTGCATGCAAAATTTGATGACTTTTGGAGAACTATCAAATATGGACCAATCAGATGAAGGGGGGGCGCGCCTTTTGGCGTCTAGCGTCGCCACGGTAACACTTTTGAAAGAGAAAAGTAATGCGTGTAGTCCCAGGATGGAGACGCACATTTTGATGTATAACACACCTGGGTGCACATTACGGTTCGGGCCGTATTAATTGCCGAAGGAATGGCATAAATTGCGCCAAAATTACACAATTAATTCAAAATGGCCGACTTCCTGTTCGGTTTCGGCCATGGCTCCAAGAGACTTTTCTTGAAGTTGTGCCATGATACAGGTGTGTAGCGATTTTCGTGCATGTACGTCAAACCGTATCGTGGGGCTTGAGGCACAAAGTTTTCCGGGGGGCGCTGTTGAGCCATTTTGCCACGCCCATTAATGTAAACCATAAAATATCAAATTTACCGCCAGGCCTGGCTTGCATGCCAAATTTGGTGCCTTTTGGGGAACTATCAAATATGGACCAATCAGATGAAGGGGGGGTGCGCTTGTTGGCGTCTAGCGTCGCCACGATAACACTTTTGAAAGAGAAAAGTAATGCGTGTAGTCGCAGGATGGAGACGCACATTTTGATGTATAACACATCTGGGTGCACGTTACGGTTCGGGCCGTATTAATTCTCGAAGGAATGGCATATATTGCTCCAAAATTACACGATTAATTCAGAATGTTCAAAATGGCCGACTTCCTGTTCGGTTTCGGCCATGGCGCCAAGAGACTTTTCTTTAAGTTGCGAGATGATACAGCTGTGTACCGATTTTCGTTCATGTACGTCAAAGCGTATTATGGGGCTTGAGGCGCAAAGTTTTTTCGGTCTGAACCAATCAGATGAAGGGTGGGCGCGCTTTTTGTCGTCTAGCGTCGCCACGGTAACGCTTTTGAAAGAGAAAAGTAATGCGTGGGGTCGGAGGATGGAGACGCACATTTTGATGTATAACACACTTGGGGGCACGTTACGGTTCGGGCCGTATTAACTGCCGAAGGAAGGGCATAAATTGCGTGTACCAATTTTCGTGCATGTACGTCAAACCGTATCGTGGGGCTTGAGGCACAAAGTTTTCAAGGGGGCGCTGTTGAGCCATTTTGCCACGCCCATTAATGCAAACCATTAAATATCAAATTTTTCGCCAGGCCTGGCTTGGGTGCAAAATTTGGTGACTTTTTGGGCACGTTTAGGGGGGCAAAAAGGCCCTCCTTTCGTCAGAAAAATAATAAGAATAATAATAATAATAATTAAAGCTGCAAGCAGCGATGAACGGGCCCTCGCACTCACAGCCACCGCCCCCCATAAGCATATCAGGAATGACACCACCCACGACTCCCTATGTCAAACCATTCAAAAGTTATAGCAGAAAAAAGGGACAACCAATCAGAAGAAGGGGCGGGGCTAATTCAGGCCAATGAAGGTCAAGGACTCCATACAGAATCTGATGACACCACCCACCACTCTCTATGTCAAACCCTTCAAAAGTTATAGCAGAAAAAAGGGACAACCAATCAGAAGAAGGGGCAGGGCTAATTAAGGCCAATGAAGCTTAAGAACTCATTACAGAGTCCCATGATACCACCCGCGACTTCCTATAATGTCAAACAATTCAAAAGTTATAGCAGAAAAAAGGGACAACCAATCGGAAGAAGGGGCGGGGCTAATTCAGGCCAATGAAGGTCAAGGACTCCATAAAGAATGTGATGACATCAGCCACGACTCTCTATGTCAAACCATTCCAAAGTTATAGCAGAAAATCGGGACAACCAATCAGAAGAAGGGGCGGGGCTAATTAAGGCCAACGAAGCTTAAGGACTCATTACAGAGTCCCATGACACCACCCACAACTTCCTATGTCAAACCATTCAAAAGTTATGACAGAGAAAAGTATTCTAGGGGGCGCTGTTGAGCCGTTAGGCCACGCCCATTAATGCAAACCATGAAATATCAAATTTTTCGCCAGGCCTGGCTTGCATGCAACATTTGGTGACTTTTGGAGAACTATCAAATATGGACCAATCAGATTTCAAAATGGCCGACTTCCTGTTCGGTTTCGGCCATGGCTCCAAGAGACTTTTCTTTAAGTTGTGCCATGATACAGGTGTGTACCGATTTTCGTGCATGTACGTCAAACCGTTTCGTGGGGCTTGAGGCACAAAGTTTTCCGGGGGGCGCTGTTGAGCCATTTTGCCACGCCCATTAATGCAAACCATGAAATATCAAATTTATCACCAGGCCTGGCTTGCGTGCCAAATTTGGTGCCTTTTGGGGAACTATCAAATATGGACCAATCAGATGAAGGGGGGGTGCGCTTGTTGGCGTCTAGCGTCGCCACGGTAACACTTTTGAAAGAGAAAAGTAATGCGCGTAGTCGCAGGATGGAGACGCACATTTTGATGTATAACACATCTGGGTTCATGATACGGTTCGGGCCGTATTAATTCTCGAAGGAATGGCATATATTGCTCCAAAATTACGCGATTAATTCAGAATGTTCAAAATGGCCGACTTCCTGTTTGGTTTCGGCCATGGCGCCAAGAGACTTTTCTTTAAGTTGCGACATGATACAGGTGCGTACCGATTTTCGTTCATGTACATCAAACCGTATTATGGGGCTTGAGGCTCAAAGTTTTTTCTGTTTGAACCAATCAGATGAAGGGGGGGTGCGCTTGTTGGCGTCTAGCGTCGCCACGGTAACGCTTTTGAAAGAGAAAAGTAATGCGTGGTGTCAGAGGATGGAGACGCACATTTTGATGTATAACACACCTGGGTGCACGTTACGGTTCGGGCCGTATTAACTGCCGAAGGAAGGCATACATTTCGTCAAAATGACACGATTAATTCAAAATGGCCGACTTCCTGTTCGGTTTCTCGACATGACGCCCAGAGACTTTTCTTTAAGTTGTGTACTGATACAGGTGTGTACCGATTTTCGTGCATGTACGTCAAACCGTATCGTGGGGCTTGAGGCACAAAGTTTTCAAGGGGGCGCTGTTGAGCCATTTTGCCACACCCATTAATGTAAACCATTAAATATCAAATTTTTCGCCAGGCCTGACTTGCATGCAAAATTTGGTGACTTTTTGGGCACGTTTAGGGGGGCAAAAAGGCCTTCCTTTTGTCAGAAAAATAATAATAATAACGCGAAGAATTCCTACAGATACAATAGGGCCTTCGCACTGAAGGTGCTCGGGCCCTAATAATAAAAAAAATACAAATAATTCCTACAGATACAATAGGGCCTTCGCACTGAAGGTGCTCGGGCCCTAATAATAACGCGAAGAATTCCTACAGATACAATAGGGCCTTCGCACTGAAGGTGCTCGGGCCCTAATAACGCGAAGAATTCCTACAGATACAATAGGGCCTTCGCACTGAAGGTGCTCGGGCCCTAATTATAAATCAAAAGAACAGATTTACAACTCACAGTTATGTACTTGGCAAATTGGCTAGGTATATCTTGATATTCTTTTTGAAAGTAATTTTGCTATGTATTGTAGAAAATATATTTTTGGGCAGTGCATTCCAGAGGGTTATTGACCTATATATACCAGTATGTTTCAGACAGTTTGATTTAGGTGTTGTTTGTATTCTTATGTTACCAGAAGCTGCTCCCCTGGTGTTGTAACCATGTTCAGAAGTCATTTCTAACTGGTGAGCCAAGCTATACGGCTTGCCAGTGGAAATAATGTTCCGCAGTAGCATTATAAGACTCACTGCTAATTTCTTTTCAACCATTAGCCATGCCAGATGTTCATGCATATAACTAATACTTGTCATGTATGAACAGCCCAATGCCAGACGAGCCGCTTTATTCTGCGCAATCTGCAACTTTTTCAAATCAGATTGTGTAGCTGATGACCAGATAACAGGGCAGTATTCTAAATGAGACAAAACCAAAGAATGAATAACAGATTTCATTATCGAGGGAGTGATGAAAGCAGAACACTTCCTAGTCATACCAATTCCTCTTCCCATTTTGACGACAATATTATTTATATGTTTGGACCAAGATAGAGAGCTATCTATAGTTACTCCCAGAAGTTTTATAGTGTTCACCTGTTCTATTTGTGTGGTGCCAATTGACAGTTTTAACTGAGGACTCTTACCTAACATGTGTCTAGATCCAAGCACAATGGCCTTTGTCTTAGAAATATTTAACACCAGCTTGTTGCTCTCAATCCATTTGTAAATGTCTGCTAAAGCCATATTTAAGGTGTCAGTTACAGCTTGCTCAGATGTGTCCGCGCTATATAATGTTGTGTCATCGGCATACATAATTGTATTAACATTATTTATACCCAATGGTAAATCGTTTGTGAAAATAGAGTATAGCAAAGGCCCTAGGCAGCTACCTTGTGGAACTCCACAGTTAATGGGGTTCCATTTTGAATAGCTTCCATTAAAGAAGACACTCTGTTTCCTCCCTGAGAGATAATGAATAAACCAAGATAATGCATTGGAGGTGAAACCATAACACTGTAACTTATCTACAAGCAAGGTGTGATCAATTACATCAAAAGCCGCACTAAAATCCAGCATAACAGCACCTACTAATTTCCTATTATCCATAGAAGATAACCAATCGTCATTCATTTGTAAAAGTGCAGTGCTTGTGGAATGACCTTCCCTGTAAGCATGCTGGAAGGGTGAGAGTAAATCATTATTGGAAAAGTAGTCCATGACCTGTTTGAATACAATTTTTTCTATTATTTTGCTTAGCAACGGTAAAATACTGATAGGACGGCTGTTTGGACCATTAAATGTTTTATTCTTGTCTTTTGGAAGTGGGATGATTTTAGCATCCTTCCATACTGTTGGATGTACCCCTCTATTTAAACACTGATTGAATATATGACATATAGGAGTAGCTACAGAATGTACCACAAGTTTCAATATTCTACTGTCTAAGTTGTCTGTACCAGAACAAGTGGAATCTGCTTGTGACATGATTAATTTCAGAACCGTTTCCCTATCGATCTGATTAAAGCTAAAGAGACAGTTTTTGTCTCTCATAATGTCTTTCTTTATAAGTGTATGTGATAGTGAACCATCGCTACTTTGTTGACCTTCTCTTAATTTATTAACTTTATTTTTAAAAAAATCATTAAAATGGTTTGCAATATCATATGGTTTTGTCATGAACTTCCCCCCAGATTGTATGAATGAAATTGATGTATTTGATTTTCTGCCCATTATTTCATTCAGTGTTGACCATAGTTTTTTCCCATCATTTTTTGTTTCATTAATCCTATGTTTATAATACTCTTTCTTTTTCTTTGTATTTAACCTTGTTACTTTGTTCCTTAATTGACAGTATATTTGTCTGTCTGATTTCAAACCCAGTTTGTTTGCTGTTTTCTTTGCATTATCCCTCAATGTCATTAAATCAAAGATCTCTTTATCCAGCCATGGAGCACCTTTCATCCTTACAGTAAATTTCCTAAATGGTGCATGTCTATCTACTATTTCCATGAGCAGATTCATAAATACATTAAGTGCTATTTCAGGGTTGTTCTCATTGCACACTATAGACCAGTCCACTTGTTCAACCTCACCGACAAACACTTCCTTATTGAAGTGTTTGTAGGATCTCTTGTTGATAATTTGATTACCTCCTTTTGGGATTTTAGTAGTCCTAGACAGTGCAACCAAATTGTGATCGCTAAATCCTACCGCTATTGAAACTGCTTTAGAACAACGTTCTGGAAAGTTTGTAAATATGAGGTCCAAACATGTAGAAGAAGTACTGCCATGCTTATTAGTGAAAATCCGAGTTGGTTGAGATACCATTTGTGTCATATTGCATGCTTGAGCCATAGATAACAGCTTAACTTTCATATTACACTTATCAGAATGCCAATTAATATTCATGTCTCCTAAAAAGTATACTTCTCTGTTTCCATCTGAGGCTTTATCCACCATACTGCATACATCTGACAGATAATTAATGTCAGCATTGGGGGGTCTATAACAGCATCCTACAAGAAATGGTTTAGTGTGTGGTAGATGTACCCGAACCCATACTGCCTCAACACTGCCATCAATGGTTAGATCATCCATGGGTTCAGCAGGGATATGACTTTGAATATATATTGCCACACCACCACCATATCTATTTCTGTCTCTTCTGAATATATTGTAGCCCTGTATTGACACCTCTGCATTATCAAATGAGGGTTCAAGATGGGTTTCTGATACAGTAAAAATATGGATATTATGCTGACTAGCCAGGCGCTGGACCTCATGAGCTTTGTTTCTAAGACTACATACATTTAGATGAGCCATTAATAGGCCTTTTGTTGGAAATTTAGACATAGCAACTATGTGAAATAATACAGCCTCCTTTAACACTCTGCCAAGTATTTAAATTATATACATTACGGCCATATATTAACAAGTACATTAACAAGTGTATGCCAAAAACATGGTCATATTGAGTATATTTGAAATTACAAGAGAAAAGTATATAATAGAAAATAACATTAACAATGTTCTTTACTCTGTTAAAATTATCCAGAGTCCAAACCATGATACACAGTAAGTCAACTGGTTACCATAACCATGACAACATGACCCCTCTATACAGACCCATTATCACTCCCCTGCTGTCTACCAGGGCGAATAATGAGCTTGTCATGTCGCAAAACAGCATAAAGACCATTATTTCTTGCCTCCTTCATCTTTGGTAGTAGCTCCTTTCTCTTTAGTCTAACAGCTTCTGTGTAATCTTCATTAATGAATATATTTTTGCCTTTGAGTTTATTTGCTCTTCCTAGCACCATTTCCCTATCCTTGAACCTCAGGAGCTTAACAACAATGGATCGTGGCCTGTCCTTTTTCTTTACAGACCCCTGATCTCCCCCATTAGCCTCAGCATTTACACTCAACCTTTTCCCTGTGCGATGGGCCCTTTCAATCTCCATCTTTCTAGGGTCTAGATCGAGATTTTTACTGAACATATCCCTCACTTTCTGTTCAGTGTCAGCCCATTTTTCCCCATCATCCTCTGGAATTCCGTCAATGATAAGGTTATTTCGCCTAGATTGACTCTCAAGATATTCAGCTTTAGAATCTGATGAGATGAAGGATTCCCCTAGGCTCCCAATGTCCCTGCCAAATGTTTTGCAGTCCAAGGACAGCTTGTTGCATGACTCTTTGAGATCGTCTACATCCTTCTGTGTGAATTGGAGGCTAGTTTTAATTCCCTCCACCTCTTTCAGAATGCCATCCAGCCTTTTACTGGTGTTATCCATGATGGTATTCACAAAGCTCTTGTAGCTGCTCTCAAGTTGATTCAAGGATTCTTTAAAAAAGTCTTTCTGTTGCTCCAGTAGCTCATGTAACTGAGCCATTGACACATTTTTAGCCATAATAGAACGTGCTGACCTGGTGCTGCCGAGTAGAGCCCGGTGTTAGCTAGGCTACCGCTGGCCTGGTGGAGCCCAGTAGTAGCCTGGTGAGGCCCACGATGTACCAGTCTCAGTTGTCAATATTAACATTGTTCTGTCCCAGGAAAAGTCTGGGCCCCATGGAGTTAAATCAGCTTTCTCTATCCCTGTGATGATAGGTAACAGAAAACGTATCAAACTGGTGAGAAATGAAAAAAGTTCAGTTAAATCTGCTAATCTGTTGAGTATAGCATGTCATCCTCGAATCTCACAAGTGTCTCCTGTTAAGGATTTACATGTACATTTAGCCCTTTTAAATATCAGGTCTCTGGTTGGGAAATCTTTCTTAAAGCAATGATTTTATTAACGAGCACAACCTTGATTTTATGTTTTTAACTGAAACTTGGTTAAGTCAGGATAATAGTGCAGCAGTTCTTATTGAGTCAACGCCGCAGAATTTTAGTTTCTTTAGTGAAGCAAGAACACATAGGAGAGGAGGCGGAGTTGCCTCTCTGTTCAAGGACAGCTTCCAATGTAAGAAAATGTTTTATGGTCAATTTGATTCCTTTGAATATGTTGCCATTCAGTTAAAATCCCCCTGTCGAGCAATCTTAGTGACCATCTACGGACCACCCAAATATGATGCAAGTTTTTTTGATGAGTTTGCCAAACTACTGTCAATTATGTGCATGGATTTTAATTGTGTTGTTTTAGTGGGTGATTTTAACATTCATGTTGATAATCCCAAAGATGGGTGTGCTAAGGAACTTGTTGCTCTGTCTGATCACTACTGTGTATTGTTTAAAATGACCACTGTTGCCAATCCTATGAAAGGTGAAGCAGAGGTAATCAGAAAGCGTTATATAAATGATAACACCTGTGCATTATTCACCCAGGGTTTTACACCATCAACAACTCTTTCCTCAGTTCTAGTTGATGACCCCGTTAACAGTTTCAGTTCCAATGTTATGGCCGTTATTGATTCTATCGCCCCAATTAAGACCAAAGTTCTGTCCGGGAGGAAAAAGTCACCCTGGAGAAACGCCACACTAGTTAAAGAACAGAGAAGGATATGTAGACAAGCAGAACGCAAGTGGCGCAAAAACAAACTTCAGGTATATTACAACATTTATAAAGAGAGTCTTCGCAACTATAACCAGAAACTGAAGAATGCAAGGCAATCGTATTTTTCAGAGATTATCGATAGAAACAGTAATAATACTCGCGCATTGTTTTCTGTGGTAGAAAGACTGACAAACCCTGCAGCCTCAATCCCACTTGAACTGATATCAAAAAAGACCTGTAATGACTTTGCTGACTTTTTCACAAACAAAATATTACAGATAAGACAAGCAATGTGCTTCACCTCAGGAATGATAACACTCTGGCCTTCCTATCTTGTAGTAAAGCTTGGACAGTTCAGCATATTAGATAATACAACCCTAACGGAAACAGTTTCAAAATTAAAGCCCACAACATGCTGTCTTGATATTCTGCCTTCAAACTTTTTTAAAACAGTTTTTAATTGCATAGCGCCGGATGTATTGCAGATAATAAATACTTCTCTTCAAACAGGCCAGTTTCCCCAGGCCTTCAAAACTGCAGTAATAAAACCTCTTCTAAAAAAATCAAATCTGGATGCTACAACACTTAGTAACTATAGGCCAATATCAAATCTGCCATTTTTAGGGAAAATCATTGAAAAGGTGGTCTTCCAGCAAATTCATGCTTTTATGATGCAAAATAACCTTTTTAACGCATTTCGGTCTGGATTTCGGCCACACCACAGCACTGAGACTGTACTCATCAAAGTCCTAAATGATATTCATATAATGATGCAGGCAAATCCTCTGTTCTGGTATTATTGGATCTCAGTGCTGCATTCGACACAGTTGATCATAACATTCTTCTCAGCAGACTGGAAAAGTGGGTGGGACTTACAGGCACTGTGCTTCAATGGTTCAAATCTTACTTACAAGATAGGGCCTTTTTTGTGTCAATAGGAAACCATGAGTCTAAGAGAACCAAGATCACATGTGGGGTTCCTCAAGGGTCCATTCTCGGACCGCTTCTATTCAACATTTATATGTTACCCCTAGCTCAGATTATGGAACATCACAACATAGCCTACCATACTTATGCCAATGACACACAGCTTTATATTTCAGTGTCACCACATGACTACAGTCCCCTACTCTCATTGAGTAACTGTATTCACCAAATCAATGAGTGGATGTGCCAGAATTTTCTCCAGCTAAATGCAGAAAAGACAGAGGTGATAATTTTTGGCCCTAAAAATGAAAGGGAAAAGATCAGCGCTCACCTTGGCTCCATGTCATTGACAGCTACAAATCAAGCCAGAAATCTTGGTGTAATTATTGACTCAGACCTGAACTTCAACAGCCATCTAAAGTTTATCACTAAATCTGCCTGTTACCACCTAAAAAACATTGCTAGAATTAAGGGAATTCTGTCTAAACAAGACATGGAAAAACTTATTCATGCATTCATTTTCAGTAGGTTGGATTATTGCAACGGCATCTTTACAGGCCTTAACAAGAAATCTATCAGGCAGCTGCAGCTGATTCAGAACGCTGCCGCCAGAGTCCTTACAAACACCAGAAAACTGGACCACATTACACCGGTCATGAAATCACTACACTGGCTTCCAGTGAGTCAAAGGATAGAGTTTAAAATCTTCCTGCTGGTCTACAAAGCACTGAATGGTCTTTGACCAAAATACATGGTTGATCTGTTAGTTCCTTATGAAGCTCCCAGACCCCTTAAGTCATCTGGATCTGGTTTGTTGTGTGTCCCAAGAACCAGAACCAAGCAAGGTGAGGCAGCGTTCAGTTTTTCTGCTCCTCAACGGTGGAACAAACTTCCTGTAGACCTGAGGTCTGCTCCAACTGTCAGCTCCTTCAAATCAGGGTTAAAAACATTACTGTTTACTGAAGTGTACTCTTAAATTAAACCTGCTGTACTCTACTGCCCTTATTTATTTATTTATTTTTTTTATATATATATTTTTTTTAACAGCTTGTGCTTTTTATTATTTTACTTCTTTTCTTATTCTTACCTATTTTTATTATGTCTTGCCGCTTTTAATGTCAATGTAAAGCACTTTGAATTACCTTGTGTTGAATTGTGCTATATAAATAAATTTGCCTTGCCTTGCCTGTCCATGGTGCTGGTGGAGCTCTCCATGGTTCTGGTGGAGCTGTCCATGGTGCTGATGGAGCTCTCCATGGTGCTGATGGAGCTCTCCATGGTGCTGGTGGAGCTGTCATTGGTGCTGGTGGAGCTCTCCATGGTTCTGATGGAGCTCTCCATGGTGCTGATGGATTTCTCCATTGTACTGATGGAGCTCTCTATGGTGCTGGTGGAGCTGTCATTGGTGCTGGTGGAGCTCTCCATGGTGCTGGTGGAGCTGTCCATGGTTCTGATGGAGCTCTCCATGGTGCTGGTGGAGCTGTCCATGGTTCTGATGGAGCTCTCCATGGTGCTGGTGGAGCTGTCCATGGTGCTGGTGGAGATTTCCATGGTGCTGGTGGAGCTCTCCATGGTGCTGGTGGATGACTAGTACTACTACTACAGTACAGGACAGAGCCCGCTTTCCTCACCTTTTCCAGTCTGTTCCTTTCTACTGCTGTGATGCTGCTGCTCCAGCAGATCACAACATAAAAGATAAAAGTACCAGTTATAGTACCAGTAGTACCAGTTATAGTACCAGTTATAGTTCCAGTAGTACCAGTTATAGTACCAGTAGTACCAGTTATAGTATCAACTGTAGTACCAGTTATAGTACCAGTAGTACCAGTTATAGTATCAACTGTAGTACCAGTTATAGTACCAGTAGTACCAGTAGTACCAGTTATAGTACCAGTTAAAGAACCAGTAGAACCAGTTATAGTACCGGTAGTAGTTCCAGTTATAGTACCAGTAGTACCAGCTGTAGTACCAGTTGTCGTACCAGTCACAGTACCAGTATAAGTACCAGTTATAGTACCAGTTGTAGTACCAGTTAGAGTACTAGAAGTACCAGTTGTAGTACCAGTTGTATTACCACTACTACAAGTACTGCATATGAACTCCTACATGAACATCCTCCAACGATCGGGTTTTTTGCCAGTGTCATCTCACATCTTACATGGAGCCACTGTGATCTGCATCTTTTCTACTAAATAAACGATTAAGTCTAAAAAAATGTCTAAAGAAATGTATGGATCTGGTTAAATACAAAACAGCGCAAATAATGTTCAAAGCAAGGAATAATCTACTACCAAAAAATATCAGAGGAATGTTCACTGAGAGAGAAAGGGGCTATAATCTAAGGGGAGAACTACATTTTAGAAAACATAAAGTAGGAACAACAATGTGCAGCATGTGCATATGGAACTGTGGAGACACTGTGGAACAGTTTGGAGCTGGAAATGAAAAGGTACTAACATAAATCTGTTTAAAAAGAGATACAAAAAATAATTTATAAACAGGTATATGGAAGAGGAAATGGGGTAACGAGTGTGAGAAACAAATAAAATAGGGAAAAATTGTATATTATACTTGCTTAAGATATGTTTAGATATTTATGTGGATATTTATGTAGTATATATTATATGTTGAGAGGGATAGTTATAATTATGTAATATATGTTATATATTTATTAGGTATGTAGCATATACATATATTTATAGGGATATTTATGTAGTTATATAGTGTATATTTATATAGATTTATAAAATATTTGTATTTTCTATATATTTATAATATTCATGTAATATTTATATTTTAGATATGCTTATATGGATAATTATGTGGTAATAGGCATGTTTTACATAGTATTTATATAGACTATATTTATATGGATATTGTGTAGATATAATAATAGCAAAAATTTAAATTCATAGAGTTATAAAGGGGTAGGAACTAGGAAAAAGTGTAGACTTCTTCCTACTCCTTTTTTCCAACATATGTGAATATGAAGATGTTAATGTTTATTTTTTACATGTTCGAAATAAAAATTGATTCATTAATTCATTAATTCATTAATTCATTCATAAAGTGTGAAATATCAGTCTGGTCCAGAGTCTGAATGGAGCATGAAAGGCAGCACCAAGTAAACAGAACAACAAGTTAGTTCGGGATGTTTCCGAATCCCACATCAGCAGCTGCTTGAGCTGGGGAGTTTCCCATTTAGTTGGTTTGCTTCATCACCACGGCTTTTAACTGGAAACAAAGGGATCTTGTAGGAGTCATACTCATGTGTTCATTCATTCAACTTTCCAGGGTTACGTACCGACTCTGTGGAGTCTGATTTCAGGTTTCCAGGCGAGGTCCAACAGTCTGCGCTGACGGTCGAGCTCTTCTTCATACTCCAAGATGCTTTTTTCAAACACTGACAATATTTCTACAGCAGCTGCTGTTAGTCGCTGACCGATAAACTCTCTCAGATGATTCACCTTAGACATTGTTGAAGAGGAAAAAGAAAGGAAACAACAGAACCGTCCTCTCCTTCTTCTTCTCTAGGTTTAATGGCGGATCACAACCAACGTTATTAGGTTCTACCGCCACCTGCTGTACCGGAGTGTGTAACATCAGGATCATTATTACACCAGGTTACAGTCTAACTTAAAGGGGGAAAAAAAGGAAATACCTAAATAAAATAAGATAACCACATTTAAATCTTATTATCTATCCCTGCATCTTTGAGAAAGACAAGGATTTCCTTATAACAATCCCTCATCACCTCACTCCTCCCTAATAACCTACTAAACTCCATTCCCGTCCCAGCTCGTACATCTTGTCTCTTAAAGCGTTCCTTTCTACCTCATACTTGCCACATTTAAGAATCACATGCTCTACATTCTCTGTGACATCACACTCATCACATTTATCAGACACGGACTTTGACATTAAATACAGAGTTGATTTTAAACTAGTATGACCTAATCTTAATCTAGAAATGATGACTTCCTCTCTCCTACACTTTCCTTTGAAAACCTTCACGTTAATTGACTTCTGTATGTTATAAAAATGTCTCCCTTTTACACCGTTGTCCCACACCTTCTGCCATGAATCCCTCACTGCCTTTCTAATTCATGATTTTGCTTCACCTTTACCAAAAGGAATTTCCATAATTACCTCACTACTCAATTTCAATGCTCTTTTAGCAATATTGTCTGCTTTCTCATTGCCATCAACACCCATGTGGGCAGGAACCCAACAAAACTGCACAGTAATTCCAGTTCTGCATAACCTCCACAATACCATTAATATTTCCAATACTAGATCGTCTCTTATTGTTTTCTTTGAAGTCAAACTTTGAAGGGCTGCAGTGGAGTCTGAACAAATGACATAGTTCCTTCTCGCAGTTACAGTAAGTATTTCATTTACCAACGAAAGTAATTAGAACAAAATGCATACAACATTCTTTTCATCACTGGTTTACTACGACTTCTGTCATTTAGCAGACACTTTTATCCAAAGTGATTTACATCTGAGAAAACAACACAAGCAAGAAGGTTTAGATGGAGTTTGATTTTTTCTGACACAACGAGAGCTGACGCAATTTATATGATATGATAAGGACAACGATGGGAAGCCATAGTTTGTCAGTAGCTGGTGTGAAAATGTGGAATAGCCTAAACAATGAATTAAAGTTAGCAAGAAATGTAACTGTTTTCAAACATGAGTTAAAGAAGCTGTTATTGAAGGAATATCGAAACTAGGTACAGGAAGGCAATGTCTGGCTATGTGTACAAAACAATGGCAATGTGGGAAATTCAGCACTGGAACACCTGGC